>NW_022985201.1:310622-376510 GCF_010093535.1 Lindgomyces ingoldianus
GCCTGTACAAGAGCTAGCTTGCTAGCTGCAGTACCTATCTACCGCGTGCGTAGCCACGCAGAGGAGGCATCTACTGCGACTAGTAGCTGTTGTCTGCCTTTAGAGTTAACTGCCTGTACAAGAGCTAGCTTGCTAGCTGCAGTACCTATCTACTGTATGTGTAGCCACACAGAGGAGGCATCTACTGCGACTAGTAGCTGTTGTCTGTCTTTAGAGTTAACTGCTAGTACAAGAGCTAGCTAACTAGCTGCAGCGCGTGCGTAGCCACGCAGAGGAGGCATCTACTGCGACTAGTAGCTGTTGCACGCCCTAGAGCTACTGTACAGTTAACTAGCATCCTCCCTCTGCCCCTCTTAAGAACAGCTATATAAACAAGCAACTAGCCCCCACTCTAGAGCTAACCTGCTACTCTGCACAACAGCTTGCTCTTTAAGAGCTACTGTACAGTTAACTACTATCACCTAGACAACTGCTATACAAACGTAACTAGCACCTACTCTTCTAGACAACAGCTATACAAATAAGTAACTAGCAAACCCTTACTTTATTATAAGATACTGTTACAATCCTTGCTCCGACGAGATGATATTTTAGGAGCACTGCGGCCTATGTGGTTGTTAGTGGGAGAGGGAAGAACTTAGCCTGATCGGGTGTACAGTCCGTCGAGCAGGGTGCGGGAGAGGCGGAGGTAGAGAAGGCAGGTTGTGGTTTGGCCCAGCGGCTGTATAGGGAGCTGGCAAACCTAATCTAGATAGATAGAAAAGGAGGTATATATAGTGCAAGATATATAAGGCAGCAATTATCCTTTTTAAAAAGGTTTTAATGCCTCTTAGTTTATTAAGTAGGTAAAGACTAAATAGTAATTACAACCTTCTAACTATAGTTATAATTAAGACTATATACATAGGGTTTGCATGCTCTGCATGCTTGCATGCTTGTTTCCTTGTAGCCTACATAGCCTGCAAGCCTGCATAGCTTGCTAGCTTATTAGATAGTGCATTCTGCTAGGCTTTTATCTAAAAGCTAAAGCTATTCTTTATCTGTCCTATTACATAATTTATTTAACACAGGGCTAAGTGTTTTCTATCTAACATTGCTAGGGCTGTGTAGGACAGCTAATTAGGTTATTACAGCTTGTCTATTAGCTGTAACACGCAGGCTTCCCTTCTAGTTAGCGTCCTTGCTGTTATGTTCTTCTTGTTATAAGCGTTAGGTTTTTTTTTTAGCTAGTGTGTGCTTTTTTTTAAAGCCTAGCTTAATGTCTAACTTCTTTAACTATGCTTTATTAGGCTTTTTATTCTTTTACAGCTTCTTGTTGTCTGTATACTGTTGCTTATCTTAATCCTTTTTATTATACTAAGATGTGTCCCTATAGTGCTTGTTACTTAAGTAGTTTCTCTTACATAATGTCCTTATTATTAGACAAATGCGTAAAGTGTGTGTAAAAAGAGAGTTATTATAACGCTTTTATGTCTAACACAGCCTAGAATTGTCTAGAGCAGGAGTGTAAGAAACTATTAGCTAAGCTAGAGGCAGTCTAGAAAGATAAAATACGCAAAAAAGAAAAGTTACTAAGATGTTTTTAGTTAATTATTTCTTATTAAAAAAGAGCTTATAAACAGTTAAAAGTGTTAAAGGATTAAAGAGTAAAGTATCTAAAAGAAAACTTTTTATTCTTAGATAAGCTTAAAGCGCTTAAGGCAGAAGCTGCAGGTCTTTCTTCTTCTTAGCCTATGTTAAAGGGTTGTAGACTTTTTACATTACAGCTAGCTAATGCTGTTGCAGTTTTAACTAATAGTAATGTTTTCTAGTCTAGGAAGCTTTCTTCTAGGTAGTCTTATTTAAAAGAGATTCTAAGTATTTATAAAAAGCCTAAGAGGTGTTTAACAGGCTTTTAATAGGTTCCTAAGTGTTTTTACTAGTAGGCTATTCTTTTTATTTTACTAAGTATTTGTTTTTTTAATAGTCTAAGATTTATTTTACTTTATATTCTTTTTCTTTCTTCTTTTATCTAGTAGTTGCTAATAGAATAGTTTTAGGCGTAAGTTTAAGCTTAGAGACGTAGAACTAAAAGTGTATCTATATTTCCTTTAGTAACTTAAGTTTATAAATGCTAAAGCGTGTTTATATAACTCTATTAAGTCTTATATGTCTTTTAGTAAGCTTTCTAGAGAGTTTTAGTGTTTTAAGATTCTTTATTTCTAAATACATGTAGTTATTAAGATGTATTTTTAGTGCTAGTTGTCTTTTCTAGTTTACTATTCTTTCTATAGCTTTTTAAGCTAACTATACTTCTCTAGTTAATTTCTAATGCAGTTTTAAAAGCTTATTTATGTAATTTATAGCCTCTAAGAGGTCTGTTAGCTGCAAGCCTTAAAGCTTGTACTATAAAGGGTATTTAAAATTAGCTTTATATAAGGTTTCTTTAGTAGTAGCTAATTCTATAGTATTAATAGCTAATTACCCTATTAGCAGCTATTTTGCCTAGTTATTTTGTTTATATAACACATATTTACATAAATATTTTTCTACTTCTGTGTTTACTTTTTTTATTTGTCTATCTATTTACAAGTAGTAGGCAGTAGAGAGTTTATAGTTAATTTCTAAGTGTTTAACTACAGCTGCCTAGTACTTACTTATAAATAATTTATCTTAGTTAGAGATAATAATTTTAGAGCACTTATAAGTAGCTAGGACATTCTTTTTTAGTTTAAACATAAACTTTTTAGCTGTAATGCTTTTTTCTAATAGCTATAAGTAGACAAATTTAGTAGTTTTATTAATAACTTATATAATTATGTTATAAAGTCTTTCTATGCTAAGTTCTTATAATAGCAGTAGTTCTATAATAAAATTTATAGTTATTATAGTCTATAGTTAACTTAGCGCTGTAATTAGTTAAAGCAGTCTGTAAGGTTTATGTTATTATAAGTTATTTTTGTTGCAGATGTTACATTCCTTTAAAACTTTAGTACATAGGTGTTTTAATTAAAGCACCTTTTAAAGTATAGCTTTTTTAATCTTTTTTTATAGTAATTTAATTCCTAGGTGTCTAAACATAGAAGCTTTATAATATTCTTTTATTTAGTTCTTTTATTTTTATTTAACTATTATAAAGGAACATAGTAGTTTTTCTTAGTTTAGCTCTTTATAGACTAGGCCTTTTAGAGTTTCTTTAAAGATTGTAAATTTCTTAGAATTTTTCTTATTCTTTTTAAAGTAGTTAGTGTGTTAGTGTTAGATTAAAGCACTGTTTCTAGGCTTCCTAAGATGAATGATGGGTTTGGATATGATGTATGGGATGATGATTAATTGTATTGATTTATCGATCCTTTATCTGCTCTACTCGTGTTGCTCGGCTTTTTGTTTTGCCGATCCGAGTCCCTCGCGCACTTGCCCTATGCGCGACCAGCTTGCAACATGCTGCAATTTGCTGCAAAATGCTGCAAAATGCTGTAAAATGCTGTAAAATGCTGCAACATGCAGCAATTTGCAGCAACATACTGTTCGAGCTTATTGCTCGTACTATGTAGCAGCTTTCGTCAAGCGTTCCTCCTGTCTTGACAGTAGGTGCGCATATCTGACACACCCCCTCAGCTTGGACATGCTTCAAGCTGGTTCCCAATTGCGCAACCTTAGTATGCTTCCAGGGCTTCCATTCTTGCTTCAATCTCTTCTATATCCGCTTCCTGACTAACTATCCTCTCCCTGACGTCAACTAGCCAAATTTGCTAAAGAAAGCTTGGCTATTTGCTAGCTAGAAGCGCTTTAGTAAGTCTGTCTACAAGCATCTTGCTAGAGGGGACATGGACAACCTTAATTGTTTGTTAAGAGACTTCCTGTCAGAGCTAGTAGTTATAGATGTTAACATGTCAGAGCTTAGTTTAAAGTTAAGATATCTTTTTATTTACTAGTTAGATTGTCTGCTTGTTGTTACACTAGATTATAATAGTTAAATTAGGCAGCTTAACTTATAGTTTGTTAAAGAGCATTTTTATAAACATAGCTTCCTTAGTAACTTAGAACAGTGCAAGTAATTCTACTTCTGTTGTTAATGTTATAACTATATTTTATTTATTTACTTACTATGTAATCTATCTGCTAAATAGTTAAATAATGTAGCTCTAAAGGCTCTTCTTATCTAGTATATTATCTATAAATAACGCATTGCTTGCTACTATAAGATAGTCTTCTCCTCCTAATTAGAGTGCGTACGTCTGTGTTGCATGTAGGTACAGGATAACTTAATTAGCTGCATCCTAATAGTTAGATGCAGGATTTGTAAGAAACTGTGCAAGGCGTAATGTAGCAAAGGCAATGTCTAGTCTTGTAGTAACTACTATAAAGAGCAGAGATCTAATCTTCTACTAATATTAATTTACTTCTAATAGAGTTGCAAAACTAGATTACAGCATAAGTTTAATCCCACTTATAGGTGTAGCATGCTGCAGGTCCTTTCTATTAGCTAGCCTAGCTATCTTATTAATATATAAAGCCTATAATAGCTAAATTATTTATTGCTGTTAATCTCTAATAATCTTAACTTCTAGAAACTATTATAGGTCTTTGCTTTTTATTAGGGTATACTTCTCTTGTAACTAGTCTACTACACGCTATGCATCTGCTTTAGAGCCTTTTCTATACGCAATAATAAGGTTGTCTATGTAAAAAAAGACAAATATTCTAGCTTTAGTTATGCAGTAGGGTTTATGTAGGACAGCTAAAAACCTAAGGCCTTTTAAAGTTGTTATAAAATAGTGTTACTAAAGTAAAAAAAAAATTTGTAAGCTATATAGTGCTTTTTAAATCTTTAGTATTATACCTAGTTTCTAATAGCCTTTTAGCATCTGCATGTAGATATTACAGTTAATTACTGCATATATAAACGTGTTAGTTATGTTATATTATTTAAGCTTTAAGTTAAAGCGTGCAGATATTACTATTAGCATTTAAAATAAGCGTCTTGCTAGGGTAGCAGCGTAGGTATCTTATGTAGTAATGTTTTTTTATTAATTACTATAGACTACTAGTTGCGCCTTGCATCTTTGTAATTTATAGTGCTTATTAAGCTTATAGGTGTACACCTACATATAATCTAGAATTTGCTATTTAGCTGCCTTAATTAGCTTTATCTAGACCTTTGTTTAGAATTTTATTATCTAATAACTATCTAGGTGCGTTTTTTTTACTGCCTTAAACATCTTATATAAAAAGTGCTCTTCTAGTTGCTTTTAAGTTAATAGTAAAAGTAGTAGCTAGCTTTTATAAAGTGTCTTTTTTTTAAATAGTATTCTTATTAATGCTGCTTTATTTAGTGTCTTGCTGCTATGCTTTTTTACACTTCTAGATCTTATACTAGCTATAAAAGCTGTAGCCTATAGTACAGTCTTTAATAACCTTATTTAGCTTAGCTTTAGTGCTGCTTTAGCTATTAACTGCATAAGTAATACTATAGGTAGCAGAGTATTTAGAGAAGATAGATAGTTATCTCTAATCTTTTTTTCTTAATAGTAGCCTAGTAGGTCTACTTTGTTAAAATTTAATATATTATCTATAGTGTTGTCTTTATAAAATAACTCTGTCTTTAGCTAATAACTAAGTGTTAAAAGCTTAATTATTTTAATGTATATAGTAATTTTCTTTACTATGTTATATATAAGGTTATTTATTAGGTCTTTAAGCTTGCTGCTAAAAATTAAGTGTTTATTAAAAATAATATTATGTGTATAAATTACTTTTACTAGTAGTAGTATTTATACGCAGTAGATGTTTAATAATTAGTACCTAACTAGATATCTAATCTACACCTTTAAGTCTAGCCTTTATAGCTTAGATTTATTTTAATATGTGTTATTAGTTATTATAAATGCTTTACAGCTATAAGCTTTTAAATGTGTAAAGCTTAGCTTTTAAATTAATATAACAACTCTATTATTTAAAGCTGCTTATGTAAAGAAGATCTTATATAGTGTCTTTTAGTTATTAGCATAGTTTAGCGTCTAATTGTATAGGTATACGCTAGCTTTAGTAATGTATAGCTATATATTCTATAGTAGGTTAGCATCTAGTTATATAGCCTATAACTTCTTTTTATTTACACTTTTTAAGCGTTTAGCTTCTCTATTCTAGGCTTATGTATCTAGTGCTAAAGGCTTAATAGTTATTCTATGCAATGCTAGCTAGTGTTCTACCTCTAGTTTTACTGTTGTAATCTTGTTGTTAGCTTTAATAACTTTTACACTAATATTATAACGTACTTCATAGGCGAGTTGCTTACACACCTGAGTTGCTTACTTTTGCTAAGACCCTACTAAACCACCCTTCCTACACTAATGCATTCCCCACAACACTACTTAGACGCGCTAAAAGAATGTTAGATACAGCTTATGCTCTAAGCTTTTAAATAAGACATAAAACTCTTAAAGAAATGTGCTATAGCTATGTGTAAGGTCTTATAAAAAATAATAAATAACTACAGCGCTAGATAACCTTTACAAGCTAATTCTACAGCTAAATTATAGAGGCTAGGTAATAAAAAGAAGCAGGTGATTATTAAGACTATACTTAAGCTATATGCACAAGGAATTTCCCCTTAGATAGCATTTATAGCTAATATAGCTAATTCTTTGCGCGCTAAGCGTAATCTAGGCTATGTTTGCATAAACTAGCCTAGTACGTTTATAAAGCGTTATTTAGAGCTTAAAGTAACATTTAAGCGTAAGTACAACTATAAGAGAGCCTTCTGTAAGAGTCCTAGGGTAATTTAGGGCAGGTTTAGCCTTATAGAGAATATTAAAGCTAAGTATAGCATCTAGGATAATAACACGTACAACTTTAGTAAGATAGGGTTTATAATTAGCTAGATATCTCTTAACTATACTTGCGCTTAAAACTTTACTTTAAGCTCTAAATAATGCTTTACAAACATACTAGGCTAGTTTATGCAAACATAGCCTAGATTACGCTCAGCGCGCAAAGAATTAGCTATATTAGCCATAAATGCTATCTAAAGAGAAATTCCTTGCGCATATAGCTTAAGTATAGTCTTAACAATCACCTGCTCCTTTTTATTGCCTAGCCTTTATAATTTAGCTGTAGAATTAGCTTGTAAAAGTTGTCTAGCGCTGTAGTTATTTATTGTCTTTTATAAGACTTTACACATAGCTATAGCATATTTCTTTAAGAGTTTTATGTCTTATTTAAAAGCTTAGAGCGTAAGCTGTATCTAATGTTCTTTTAGCGCGTCTAAGTAGTGTTATAGGGAATGCATTAGTGTAGGAAGGGTGGTTTAGTAGGGTCTTAGCAAAAGTGAGCAACTTAGGTGTGTAAGCAACTCGCCTATGAAGTACGTTAATAGTTTTTTAGAAAAAAGATAAAAATTATAAAAGCTTTAATAATTAATTTAGTAAGCTTATTATCTTTAAAGTAGAGGTCCTACTAAAGGCTAGAATACTTGTTAGTAATTAGCATTTAACTTTGCTTTTTTATAATGCTTTGTGCTTTATATGCATAGAAATTAATTAATAGTCTTTTACTAGGTCTACTATTACTAATTTATAGTACACAGCTAATTTATTATTATATCTTAGCTTTGCTATATAAGTTACATTAGACTATTATAATTTCTTTAATTTACACCCTCTTAGCTTGCTGTATAAGGTGTTAAAGTGTAGCTAGTCTAAAGTGTCTAAGACACTTATGCTATAGCTCTATAAATGCCTTTTATAGACTACATTTAGTTCTTATGTTAATTATGTGTGTATAATATAAGCCCTTCTATAGTAGATAGTACTCTAACACTTATTAGCTATAGATCTTTATAAGATTTTTAATTATTATTCTATCTAGGGCCTTTAAAGCAGTTAGCTTTGCTTATGTGTTCTACTAGATTCCTTTCTGTTATAGTAGGCAAAACAAGACTAGGTTGCACAGCAGGTCTAGGCACAGTGCAGTGTTATGTAGTATAAGACTGTATGCTTAACTATGTGTTTTATGCTTACTTTTTAAGCTTAGTGTAATTAATTTATAGCTTTAAATCTATACATAAGAGTTTTTAGACTAGATAAAGTCTTCTAGTGTTAGTAAATAATAGTTATAAATTTAATTAAAATTATTTATAATATAGCTTGTTAAGCCTAAGGTAAGAATAAATAATTCTTTTAGCAGATATCTGTTCTAGTTTAAATTAACTATAGCTAGCAATGTAGCTGCCTTAACTTTTAATACTTTCTAGCCTTTAAGTTAGTCTTTTTATATCTCTAGTGTAAGTATATGTAAACTTTTTAAAATTAGTATTCTTAAATTATGTCTACGCTGCTCTTTAAGTAGGCCTTAAAATTTTAAGTTATGCTTACACTTTAATGCTATAAGCTCTTTAACTCTTTTATTTAGCATCTACTAGTTTAGTGCTCTGTCTAGATAGACATAGAAGTAGTCCTTTAGTGCATAGATATGTCTATATGTAGGATATTTAGTGCCTCTTGTTTTAGTAGGTTTTTAGCTTAAAAATAACTTCTTATTATCTTTTTAATAATATTAATGTTAAGGTTTACTTTGTTTTCTTAACATTACAACTTCTGCACTATAGGCGTTCTTATTTATGCTTTAGGTAGTCTTTTTACTTTTAGCAAGGTATAACAAGTTATCTGTTATAAAGGCAGCTTTATGCTTTCTTATATATATTAAATAATTTAACATTATATGTTTTTAAAAGCGCTTTATTATTTCTTTTTAATTTATGTCTAGTGTAAACTGTCTGCTTTCCTAAAAAGTTATAGACTAATAAGGGGCAACTTTATTTATAGTAGTTAGAAAGTCCTTTATAACAGCATTAAACTGCGTTGTTTCTAGAACATTTTGTGTCTCTGCTTCTATAGCAGCGTAATTATACTTTGCTAGCTATAGGTCCTATATGCTTACATTTCTTAGCAGCTTTAAAGATATATTATATTAGTTACACGCGCGTTTTTATTTAAATTAGTTATTAACACCTACTATAGCTTTAAGGTTTATAATCTACTGTCTAAGTAGTTAATCTAGGGAACAGCATGTACGCTACAGATGCAGGCTAACTGTTAACTAGATAAAGATAATAATCTGTTAAAAGCTTAATTACTCTCTTTTATAATTATGTCTGTTACTCTTGTACTTGTTAGCCTTAATCTTGTAGTATTTAATAGCTTCTTTAAAGGCTCTAACACTGCTTATTAATAGCTTGTTTATGTGCGTAGGCGTTTTAACATTAGAGGCTGGTGAAAACTTAGCTATTAGCAGCATCTCTGGAGCTCTTAGTTTGGAGATCATTTAGATGGTCAACTTAGGATCCACTTGCGGCCAGATGCCGTGCGCTACACATCTCAATTGCAGCTGCATCATCCAGGCTCTGTAGTCGGTGTGGTCTCGAAGGACGACTGTCGCGTCTCGAGGAGGCTGGGTGGCCATTTTGTATTGATGGAGGCACTGAGACTCTTAATTGTCAGATTAAAGCACTGTTTCTAGGCTTCCTAAGATAAATAATGGGTTTAGATATGATGTATAGGATGATGATTAATTGTATTAATTTATTAATCCTTTATCTGCTCTACTTGTGTTGCTCAGCTTTTTGTTTTGCCGATCCGAGTCCCTCGCGCACTTGCCCTATGCGCGACCAGCTTGCAACATGCTGCAATTTGCTGTAAAATGCTGCAACATGCTGCAAAATGCTGCAATTTGCTGCAACATGCAGCAATTTGCAGCAACATACTGTTCGAGCTTATTGCTCGTACTATGTAGCAGCTTTCGTCAAGCGTTCCTCCTGTCTTGACAGTAGGTGCGCATATCTAACAGTTAGCTTAGAGTATCTGCTTATTAGTTACTACTTTCTGCTATGTGTTTAATAATAAAGTTAAATTAAGCAAGTTCTATAGCTTATTATACATGCATTAGTAAAAGTTTTTTTATAGTAAGAAAAGTAACAAAGTTTACATAGTTAGTAAAAATTATAAATTAGCAGCTAAAGCTTTAAAGTTTAACCTTCTAGTTTCTGCATGCATTAACTATAGCTTTTAATTCTTTGTTAGAGATAGTATATTTTTGTTCTAATAGTGCAAATTTTGCTAAGTAATAGGCTACTAGGTGCTATTAGCTGTTTTTCTATTTTTAAGAAAGTGCTGCTTTTTCTGCTCTTAGAGAGGCGTTAGTGTGCACTTTTATTTCTAGCGTAGAGTTATACATTCTTAGAACAGGGTAGCTTATTATTATCTACTTTAGTTTTTAAAATGTGTTTTCTATTTCTAGTGTCTATTAGAATTTCTAAGTAGCTTTTTCTTTTAAGGTAGTGTCTATAAGAGGTAATGTAATTTTTAAGTAGTCTTTAATTATTCTTTATACATAGCTAGTAAGACCTAGAAATTTTTTAATTTCTATAATAGTTTCTAGTGTTAGCTATTTAAGTACCTTACTTACTTTAGTAGAGTCTATTTTTATTTCTTCTCTGTTAATAATAAACTTAAAGTAGTTAGTTTTTTATATGTTAAATTTATATTTTTCTAGTTATAGGTAGAGTCTGTATTTTTAAAGTTTGTCTAGCACTAGTTGCACTTTTGCTACGTAGTCTAGTTTGTCTCTTTTAGTGTATATAAGAATGTTATCTAGATATACTAGAATAGAGATGTCTAGATATAGGTTAAGTGCTGTATTAATTACTCTTTAGAAGGTTACTAAAGTGTTAGTAAGCCTAAATAGCATAATAAAAAGCTTATAAAAAGCCTATAGAGTTTTAAAGGCTGTTATTTATTTATGTTCTTTTTTTATTCTTATTTTATTAAATCTGTCTTAGATGTTAAACTTTATAAAGTGTGTAGTTCTTTTTAATTAGTTTATAATATTCTAAATAATAGAAAAAAGAAACTAATCTTTTATAGTATTTTTATTAAGGGTTTAATAGTCTTAATAGACTTTAACCTTTCTGTTTTTTTTTTCTTATAAAGACTACTGCTAATGCTATAGAGCTTTTACTTTCTTAAATATAGCCTTTTACTAGCATATAGTCTACATATTCTTGTAGTGCTTCTTTCTAAGCTGCTGTAAAAGAGCGCAGCTTATGTGTTTTTAGCTAGGGATTAGGTTTAAAGTTAATTACATAGTTCTAAAGTTAATGCAGAGGTAGTTTGCCTAGATCTTTAGGAGTTATAAACATGTCTTTATAGCTGTAGTATTTCTTTAGAAGTTTCTTTTTAGGTTCTTCTATAATTTAGTAGATTTCTACCTAGTCTAGATCTCTTTCTTTTTTAAATTTTTTAAAGAAGATTTCTTCTAGTTCTTTCTTTATTATGCAGATAGTATATGCTTTTAGTTCTTAGCAGGGGAACTTCTAAAGTTTATTTAGTTGTGTTTTCTGCATGTATTTAGACTTAGGTTATATTAACATTATCTGCTAGTTAATACTAGGGTTATGTTTATAAAGCTAGTTATATTCTAATATAACTTAGTATTTTCCTTTAAGTAGTAGTATGCTAAATAATATTTAGTTATTAGTTTCTTTAGCTTTTATAATTAATTTTTTAGTTTTAAGTTAAATTTTTTCTCTACTAAATTTAATTAATAATGCATTAGCTAGAGATACTTGAAAAAGGTTTTTCTTAATTTTAAAAAGGATCTTGTTGTTACAATCCTTGCTTCGTGGAAGCACTCAGGTCTTATGATATTCCTATAGGGGGGTAGGACAGATGGTAGGGGCCAACAGCAGGGTGTACAGTCCTGCGTGTAGGCTAATAGGCTACTAGAGGGAAGTAGAGTGACTAGATTGTGGTTTGCTCTTAATGCAGCAGTAGAGAGGCTAGGTTAAACAGTCCTATTAGACAGAGTTAGAGGTATATATAGTGCAAGATATATAAATAGTATTACAGCTCTTTAGAAAGCTGCATGCTACTTAGTCTATATAAAAAATAAACTAAACATTAAACACACCTTTTAAAAGTTGTTTAATGTAAGGACTATATACATATTTAAAGAGTGCTAAGGTAAGTAAGACAAGTTTATGTAAGCCTACTAAGAAGAACTCCCTAAGCTCTCTTAGACTTATAGGACTTGTAGCCTGTCTTCTTACTAGATAACACACTCTTCTATTACTGCAGGCAGTAGTGCTGCTTCTGTGTCCTCTAACTAGTCTATAAGCAAGCCCTGTCCTAATTCAGCTAGATTATAGAGCACTGCTAGGGGAGTTACGCTAGTCTAACTGTAGACTGTAACACGCTGCCCCTCCTCTCTAGCATTGTCCTTGCTGCTCTGCTTACACAACTGTGTTAGTAAAAGTTTATTTATAAAGTAGGCACCTGCCTACTAAAAGGCATCTTTAACATTTATTTTTTTAAACTAAATAGCTTACTAGTCTTGTTTATTTTATTATCCTTACACTACTCTTTGTTTTAATTCTTTTTATTAAATAAAAATAAGACTCTACAGCACTTACTAGTTATTAAAGTTACTTTATATACTAACTTTATCCTTAGATAAATGCATTAAGTGTGTAAAAAAAAATAGCAGGTGTAATACTTTTGTCTTAAACACTATATAAAATTATTTAAAGAAAAAAAGAGAGGTGCTTCTTTAGAATGCTGCTACAGCAAGGGTTTATAAGTAAGAGCTTAGTAAAGAAATATTACACTAGGTCTAGAAGATTCTAGAGGCAACAGCTAGGAAGCGTTCTAAATAGAATTATATTTAAAGATTACTAGATCTGCTAGAGGCTTAACATGTAAAGTACTTAAAAGAGAACCTTTTTTTCTTAGATAAGATAAAAGCTTTTAAGGCTAAAGTAAAGAGTTATTCTCTTTTACAGCTTTTATTAGCTAGGACTTGTCTCTAAAGGCTGCTGCTATCTAGTAATAACATAGCTGTTCCTTTTAATATAGGTGCCTTATTGCCTAGCTAGTTTCTCTTAGATAAGCCTAGAGGTACCTTTGTACTAACAGCTGCGCGTTCTGCAAATTCTTAGCTAGTTCTTATATGTTTTTACTAGTAAGCTACTTTTTTTATTTTACTAAAAAAATAATTTTATTTTTTTAATTACTAATAATATGTTTAACTTTATACTTTATTTCTTTATCTTCTTATTTTTATATAAATAAAGGAATCTCTTTAAGTGCCTTCTCTAATCTAGAGATATAGAACTATAGGTGTATCTTTATGTGTAGAGGAAGCTTAAGTTTACAATTATCTTATTAAGTCTGTAGGACTTTATATAGCCTTATTTTTTTTTCCTGCTAGCTTCCTAAAGGGTCTAGATATCTTAAGATTCTTAGTGTTAAAATATATGTAGTCTTTTAGGTAGATCTCTAGTCCTAGTTATTATAATTTATTTATATATTTTTCTATTATTTCTTAGCTAGATCTAGCTTTAATTACTAACTTTTTATATATATTTTATAGATTTAATAACTAGTCTATTAATTTCTAAAGGTTTATAAGTTAATTTCCTTATAGCATAAAGTATAGGTTATAACTAAAGTTAGCCCTATATAGTGTTTCTTTTGTTGTGGCTAATTCTACTGCGTTAATAGCTAGCTATGCTATTAGAAGCCACTCTGCTTAATTATGCTAGGTGTAAGAGACATACTTTCTTAGGTATTTTTTTACTTTAGCATTTACTCTTTTAGTTTAACTGTCTGTCTATAGATAGTATATAGTAGATAGCTTATACGTTATGCTAAGGTGTTGCATAGCTACTTTTTAAAATCTGCTAGTAAATAGTTTATCTTAGTTAGAGATAATAATTTTAAAGCATCTATATACTAATATAACATTTTGTTTAAGTTTATAGATAAACTTCTTTACTATTATTATTTTTTTTTAATAGCTAGGTATGTAGATATTTAGTAGTTTTATTAAAAGCAACTATAATTATATTACACATTCTTTCTATTCCTAGTTTCTTTAATAAGAAAAGTCTTATAATAAAGTCTATTATAATTATTATTTATAGCTGCTTTAGAGCTTCTATTAGTTATAAGTATCTATAGGCCTTATACCTTTATAGGTTGTTTCTATTGCAGGTATTGCATCCTCTAAGCACCTTAGTGCACAATTGCTTTACCTTTAGTATATGTTATAGTATAGCAGCCCTTAACTTCTTTTAAAGGGTGCCTATTCCTAGGTGTTTAAACATTAGAGACTTATAACATTTACAGATTAAGTTTTTTTATCTTTACTTATTTACTATAAGCATGCAGAATTCTTTTATAGGCTAAGGCCTATTATAAAGCTATCTTTTATTAGTTTTTTTAAAAAAGGTAAACTTTTTAGTTTTTTTTTTCTTTTTTATTAAAGTAATCTAGTCTTTAGCTAAGAGTGTTAGCCTGCTAGTTTTATGTTCCTAGTACATGCTTAATAATATAGTTAAATTACATGAGCTTTATTACTTATTTTACATGCATTAGTAAAAGTTTTTTTATAGTTAAAAACATAACTAAGTTTACATAGTCTATTATAATGTAAAAAGGTTTTGCTATTTTATGTAACTCTATAGCCTATACCTTTACTGTGTTTAGTATAGCTTTTAGCTCTTTATTAGGTATGCTATAGCTAGCTTTAGGTCCTAAGAACTTAGCTAAGTAATACGCTACTAGGTGCTATCTTCTGTCCTTCTGTTTTTAGTAAAACACTGCTCTACTAGCTTCTAAGAATGCGTCTATGTGGATTTTAGTATCTAGTTATAGGTTATACATTCTTAGCACTAGTTTAGCTGTTATAGCTTATTTTAGCGCTATAAATGCTTTATTTATTTATAAAGTTTAAACAAACTTTGCTATTACCTGTTTCTTAGTAGTAGCGTTTGTCAAGGGTATAGTAATTTTTAAGTAGTTTTTAATTATTTATCTAACATATCTTAATAGTCTAAGGAATCCCTTAACTTCTTTAACTATTGTAGGTTCTAGCTATTTAAGTACCTTCTATATCTTAGTTAGGTTAATCTTTATTTTCTTACTATTAATTATAGATTTTAAATATTCTGTCTTAGTAACATAGAATTTATACTTAGAGAGCTGCAGGTAAAGTCTATACTTCTTTAGCTTTTCTAAGACTTTTTGTACCTTTTGTACATAGTCTTCTAGGCTATCTTTTAAGTAGATAAGGACGTTATCTAGGTATACTAAAGTAAAGACGTTAAGATACAGATTAAGAGCTATGTTAATAACTTACTAGAATGTTACTAAGGCATTTATTAAGCTAAATAGCATTACTAATAGTTTATAAAGTCTTTACAGAGTTTTAAATGCTATAAGCTACTTATCTTCTTTTTTTATTTTTATCTTATTAAATCTATTTTATATGTTAAACTTTATAAAGTATTAAGTTCCTTTTAGTTAATTTATAATGTCTTATATAATTAGTAAGAGGAACTAGTCTTAGATTATGTTATTATTTAGAGTTCTATAATCTTAATAAACATAGATTTTTTCTTTTTTTTTTTTTACAAAAACTACTGCTAAAGCAACTAAGCTATAGCTTTTTTAAATATAGCCTTATACTAGCATTTAGTTAATGTATTTTTGCAAAGCTTTTTTTTGCGTTCTTATTAGAGGGCAAAGCCTGTAGGTTTTTAGATTATAATCTTTTATTAAATTAATTATGTAGTCCTAGGGTTAATGTAGGGGTAATTCTTTTAGATTAGCAGGTGTCTTAAACATATTCTTGTAGTTCTTATATTTAGTAGAGATGCTTTCTTCTTCTTAAATTCTAAAAATCCTAATTTAATTTACATCTTTATTAGTCTTAATTTTTTTATAAGAAACTTTTTTAAGCTTTTTTTTTATTATTCTTATTATTTAAGCTTTAGGTTCTTAGTAGAAGAACTTCTAAAGTTTTCTTTTCTTAGAGTAGTAACTACTACCCTGCTTTACTTATTTATAGACTAAACATTAGTTGTTATAGCATGCTAACTAGGTTATATATATGTAATCTTTAAAAGTTTTTATAGTTATTATTCTCTAGTTAATTGCAAAGTTATGCTTTCTAAGCTAATTATACCCTAGAATTATGTTATACCTGCCCTTTAGTAGAAGTATGTTTATAGATCTCTAATCTTTTATATTTAAGGTCTTAAGGTTTTTCTTATATATTTTTAAGTTAATCTATCCCTTACTATATTCTATTAAAAATGTGTTAGCTAGGGTTACCTTAAACAGGTCTGTTTTAATTTAGAATAAAATGTTTTACTATTCTACCTAGTCTTTGTCTACTGTAGTAAAGGTGCATCTGCTGTCTACTGCAGTAAAGGTGCATCTGCTGTCTATAAAGGCCAGCCCTAACTGTCCTTTATATGTAAAGGCAGTAGTTAGGATATGTCCTGCCTCTTGTCCTACTGCAACTAGAGTTAATATATTATAAAGAACTTCTTTATTTAGAAGGGGATATAAGTTAATGTCTTATAAATTATTATTAAATTTATTCCTTCTTTTCTTATAAGTCTAGTAGTCTCTATTACAGTAGTTAGGTGCTTTACATTTATAATTTTTTATAAAGTAATAAGTTGTTAGATAATCTTCTTTTCTTACTACCTTCTACTAAAAGTAATAAAATTTATAATTATTTTGTTTCTTACAGCTTACCTATTTCTTCTACTTGTAGAGGGAGGCTGTCTAATAGGTATAGCAATTTGTAACTTTACAGGCTAAAGCTGTTCCCTGCTATAGGCATCTATTATAGTTCTTTTTCTATGTAGGCTACTATTCTGCTTAATGTTTATTATTCTAGTGCTTAACACAGTAGCGTTGTGTGCACTAGTACTAAGAGTATAAGCAATTATTAGGCCTATGTAAGGTGTTAAGAGGGCTCTTTTAAGTCTACTAAGGGTATTCTTGCGTTTATACTATCTGTACAGAGTGTTCTTTTTATTAGTAGTTGTTAGTGCTATAAGTGTTATTTCTACAAAGTACACACTAGCTGTAGCTCTGTTATGTTACTAAAGCCTTTCTGCTAATTATAAGGCTTAGAAGTAGTGTCTTAGGTTTTCTAAGTACTAGCTTTAGAACTTTAAACCTAGTAGGTTTACCTAGTCCTTCTAGTTTCTAGTCTTAGATCTTAATAAAGAACTGCTATTATTTTTTATTATCTATAATATTATATTTAACTTTAGCTACTTATTATATTATGTTAAAGGTAAAGTAATTATTACTAATATTTATCTAGTAGAGCATAACTATATAATAGCTTAAGTAGTTATGCTATAGGCTACACTTCTAGCATTTACATTCCTAGAATTGCTAGAAGAGTTTCCTTACTAAAGTGCTAGGGGTTTAGTCTTAGAAAGAAACCTATTTCTCTCTTTTTTAAACATTTATAATGTATCTTTAAATTTAAGTTTCTTCTTTATATTTGTTAAGAATTATAAGGTCTTATAATACTATATCTAAGCTGCTAAAGTCTTAAATAGCTACTTTCTAATATGCTTTAAGATAGTTATTTAAAGAATAGTTTTCTCTATATTACTAGTAAAGTCTATTGTCTAGTCTTTCTAATATTTTTTTATCTATAAGGCTGTATTTAGCAGTAATAGCTTTTATTATTATAGTAGTATTTTTATTTTCTCTTTTCTAGAAGTTTAGGTAATTTTAGTAGAAATGTCTTACTTTTCTATAGTTTAGGCAGGCCTTGTCCTTTAACTACTTTTGTTATTTCTTTGTTAGAGGCGGCTTATTACGTTCTAAAACTTAGTTCTTTTTTAAAGAGAGCTTTATATATACTTTACATAACTAAGGTTTATTAGTTTTTTATTATATTATAAAAGCTTTTTTTTTAGGAACAAACTTTAGTTTTTAAAGAGTTCTTTTTTATTTTTTTTCTCTTTTACACTTCTTATAACAGTTGTTATAAGTTATTACTTATATAATAAAGTTTTTAAAAGTAGTTAGCTTATTACTATACATAAATTTATTTTTTACTATTTTACTTAGTCTGTTATAGAACATGCAACAGAGAGCTTTTTAGTGTGTCTATCTGCAGATAGCTAATTGTTCTCTAAAGCGTGCTGCGTAGTTCTAGACTAGGCTATTACTTTATTTTATAGTGTTTAATTTATTAGCTGTAATTTTCTTTTTATTTAAGGTCTTATAAATAGCTGTTAGGGCTTCTTTAAAATTTTTAATACTGCTAAACATCTTTTCTATTTCTAAAGTAAGAGCTGCGCTGTTAGCCCTAAAGTCTATCTAATTATCTGCGTAGGGTTAGAACTAGATTGCAGGAGGGCCTTCTAGGTGTAGTTCTATCTAAGATATTATTTCTGTGTTAGTCTAAAATGCTTCTTTATTATATTGCATGTAAAAGTAACATCTTATAAAGAATAAGTAAAAGTTCTTTAGTAATTCTTTAAAAAGCTTTAAAAAGGCTAGCCTTAAAGTCTTCTTAGTAGTAATGCTTACTTTTTTAGTTAAAATGTTTTATATCTTTGCTAGCTCTACTTATAGTTTATGTATTTAATAGGTATAACTAGTAGCCTTTTAGAGGCTTATAAGTTTTAAGAGGTTTTATAATTTTATTACTTTTTAGTAAAAGCTTATAACTTTTTATTAAAGGTTTACTAGTTTACTAATTTCTTTACTAATCTACTAGAGTTTCTTAATGTTGTTCTAGATTGTATTAATCTGTTCTACTAGAATAGCTTTACTTTAGGTAAAAACTTCTGTAGATCCTAACAGAGCTGCATAAGCTATATTAGAATCTAAATTATGTTAAGAGGTATCTATACTTTTTAAAGAGGTAGTGTTTAATGTTATAATCCTTGCTTTGTAAAAGCACTTAGGTCTTATAATATTCCTATAGGGGGGTAGGACAGATAGTAGGGGCTAACAGCAGGGTGTACAGTCCTGCGTGTAGGCTAATAGGCTACTAGAGGGAAGTAGAGTGACTAGATTATAGTTTACCCTTAATGCAGCAGTAGAAAGGCTAGGTTAAACAGTCTTGTTAAACAGGGTTAGAGGTATATATAGTGCAAGATATATAAATAGTATTACAGCTCTTTAGAAAGCTGTATGCTACTTAGTCTATGTAAAAAATAAACTAAACATTAAACACACCTTTTAAAAGTTATTTAATATAGAGACTATATACATGTTTAGAAAGTGCTAAGGCAAGTAAGATAAGTTTATATAAGCCTGCTAAGGAGAACTCCCTAAGCTCTTTTAGACTTGTAGGACTTGTAGCCTGTCTTCTTACTAGACAACGCACTCTTCTATTACCGCAGGCAGTGGTGCTGCTTCTATGTCCTCCGACTAGTCCATAAGCGAGCCCTGTCCCAATTCAGCTAGATTGTGGAGCACTGCCGGAGGAGTTACGCTAGTCTAACTGTAGACTGTAACACTTGTTTTAGTTAACCTAGGTAGAGTTAATTACTGTAAACATGCATTTGCTGTCTATTAGCGCAAGGCCTTTCTATTTACAGCCTATGCAACTTAAGGTAATCTTAGCTGTTAAGCTTCTTTTAGGTTTTTATTCTACTGCAATTAAAACTTTTATGTTATAGTAGACTTTATTATAATTTATGCTAACGTACTTCATGGGCAAGTTGCTTACACACCTAAGTTGCTTACTTTTGCTAAGACCCTACTAAACCACTCTTCCTACACTAATGCATTCCCCACAACACTACTTAGACGCGCTAAAAGAATGTTAGATATAGCTTACACTCTAAGCTTTTAAATAAAACATAAAACTCTTAAAGAAATGTGCTATAGCTATGTGCAAAGTCTTATAAAAGACAATAAATAACTACAGCGCTAGACAACCTTTATAAGCTAATTCTACAGCTAAATTACAAAGGCTAAGTAATAAAAAAAAGCAGGTAATTATTAAGACTATACTTAAGCTATATGCGCAAGAAATTTCCCCTTAGATAGCATTTATAGCTAATATAGCTAATTCTTTACACGCTAAGCGTAATCTAGGCTATGTTTATATAAACTAGCCTAGTACGTTTATAAAGTGTTATTTAGAGCTTAAAGTAAAGTTTTAAGCATAAGTATAGTTAAAAGATATCTAGCTAATTATAAACCTTATCTTGCTAAAGTTGTACGTGTTATTATCCTAGATGCTATACTTAGCTTTAATATTCTTTATAAGGCTAAACCTGCCCTAAATTACTTTAGGACTCTTATAAAGAGCTCTCTTATAGTTATACTTACGCTTAAATGTTACTTTAAGCTCTAAATAACGCTTTACAAACATACTAGGCTAGTTTATGTAAACATAGCCTAGATTACGCTTAGCGCGCAAAGAATTAGCTATATTAGCTATAAATGCTATCTAAGAGGAAATTCCTTATGTATATAGCTTAAGTATAGTCTTAATAATTACCTGCTTTTTTTATTGCCTAGCCTTTATAATTTAGCTGTAGAATTAGCTTGTAAAGGTTATCTAGCGCTGTAGTTATTTATTATCTTTTATAAGACCTTGCACATAGCTACAGCATATTTCTTTAAGAGTTTTATGTCTTATTTAAAAGCTTAGAGTGTAAGCTGTATCTAATGTTCTTTTAGCGCGTCTAAGTAGTGTTGTGGGGAATGCATTAGTGTAGGAAGAGTAGTTTAGTAGGGTCTTAGCAAAAGTAAGTAACTTAGGTGTGTGAGCAACTTGCCTATAAAGTACGTTAACATTATTCTTTACAACGCTTAGAAGGCTATGTATTTATTTACTTACTATATTAGACATAACTTTAAATTCTTAGTAATTTTTTACTGTGTAGTTTTCTACTAAGCGTAAGCAGTTAATGCTTTCTACCTTATAGTAGTATAAAAGTTAGTTATTCTGTTAATTAGCTTTTTATTAGAAATAATAAAAGGCATAGTTAGAAGTGTTTTTGCATTTAGTCTATAGCTTTTTTTTATAGGGTGGACCTGTGCTGTAGTGCTAACAGTTTAGCATTTTGCATGTTGTAGCTAGTCTTGTTAGGGTATCTATAAATCTTTTACTTTCTTATGCGCCTATTAGCCACTAGCCTGCTTAGTGCTTAGTTAGCGAGTGTTAAGTGCAGTATTTATTTGTACAGAGGTACTAGGTGTATAGACATTATTTAAGATTAGTGCAGATAAGTATAAGTTATATTTAGGCCTATTAGGGATATTTCTTTGTCTAAATTATCTATAAAGGATAGTTCTTGTATTTGTAATAATAAGTGTTGTATTTTTTACTTCTGCATAGAATATAATACTTGTAGATTTGTTGTTGCTCTAGCTCTTTTCTTGTTACTGCTAGCGCTAGAGGTAGAGTGTTTAGCTGTTTCTTTAATAGGGCTAGAGTTTATAGAGGTGTTAGGTGCTAGTTAGAACCCTTCTTTTTTACTAGTATTTTTTTAAAAAAGTTCTGTGATTTTTTTTTATTTAGTATATTATAGTAGACTATAGCAATTTTTCTTATAACCTTATAAGTGTTATAGTTATTATTAAGGGTTACTTTATAAAGTCTTATTCTGTAAAGGTTATAGTTATAGAGTTCTTTACATTTCTAGCAGTTTTCTTGCTTAAACTATTATTTAAGTTTCTTTAGTAAGACGCCTAGTTTACTTTATTTAAAAGGGTAATGTTTTTCTTCTCTTTTTATGTTTTTAACATAGTTAGCTACTTGCGTTAGATGCTGCTATTCTTCTAGAACTACAGCTTGTTTAATTGCCCTAGAGATACTATCTTCTTTTTAGACTTCTACCTTCTAATAGTCTACTAGACAGTTAGAAGATTTGTAGTTAGCTCTACATCTCTAGCAGAGTTGTTTGTTAAGCCTGTTATGTATTTCTTTATATGTTAGGCCTCTGTTAATGTACATAGCTTTTATAGTTAACCTACTATTTTTATTTTTTAGTTGTTTAAAGTCTAGACATTTCTAATAAAAGTAGCCTACTTTTTTACAGTTAAGGTATGCCTTTTTTTTAAGCTATTTTTTATTTTTTATTTAAGAGTGGCCTTACACTTTTAAAGGGACTGCTTTTTTTCTTTAAAAAGCTACACATGTGCTTAGCGTAACTAAGGTCTATAAGATTACTATTAAACCTTAGAGTTTCCTTCTTCTTTTAAAACTAGTTAGGTTTTAGAGTTGTTACACCTATCTTTTTCTTTTTATGTTGCTTAGCATGTCTTTTATTATAAGTAAGTGCTTTTATAACATAATCCTTAAAGCTCTTAGGCTTTCTTATGTAAGTAAATTTGTTTTTAATTATATCTAAGAGCTTATTATAAAACATTTATTTTATTACTTTTTTGTTAGTTTATCTGCAAATAGCTAGCATTTCTCTAAAGTAGGCTGCGTAGTGTTAGACAGAGCTGCTCTCTTGCTAGAGGGAGTTTATCTTGTTAACTACTTATTTTTTTAGTTAACTAGCCTATAAATTATAGTAAAGGCTGCTTTAAAAGAGTTAAAATTTTTAAAATTTTTCTATATTTCTAGTAATAGTAGCTTACTATTTGCCTAGTAGTTTATCTAATTGTTAGTGTAAAGTTAGAACTATATAGCAAGCAATTCTTCTAAGTGTAGGCTTATCTATAAAATTATTTCTTTATTAGTTTTAAAGGCGCCTTTATTATATTACATGTAAAGGTAGCACTTTATAAAAAAAGGTTTTAAGTCTTTAGCAGAGCTATTAAATACCTTAGGGGGTGCTAAGTGTAGAGTCTTTTTTAACTTAATACTAGTTTTTTTCTGTGTAATGTTTCTAAGGTTAGCTACTTCTAGCTAGAGGGCCTGTAGCTAGTAAGTATTTAAAGGCCCTTATTATGCTTATTACTAGAGGTGTTGCTTAAGCTGTTTTAACTTATTACAAAGATATAGTATCTGCTAATTCTGCGCCTTTTTAGTTGCTATAAGGGTCTAGCTAGTGCTAGCAGCTAAGGCACCTGTTATGCTAATGTCTAAGGTGGTAGTAGCTATACTTTATAGGTAGTAGTAATTACTGTTATAATTCTTACTCTAATAAAATAATATTTTAGAAGCACTGCAGCCTATGTAGTTGTTAGTAGGAGAGGGGAAGAACTTAGCCTAATTAGGTGTACAGTCTGTTAAGCAGAGTGCGGGAGAGGTGGAGGTATAGAAGGCAGGTTGTGGTTTAGCCTAGCGGCTGTATAGGGAGCTAGCAAACCTAATCTAGATAGATAAGAAAGGAGGTATCTATAGTGCAAGATATATAAGGCAGTAATTATTCTCTTTAGAAAGGTTTTAATGCCTCTTAGTCTATTAAGTAGGTAAAGACTAAATAGTAATTATAACCTTCTAACTATAGTTGTAATTAAGACTATATACTTGGGGTTTACATGCTCTGCATGCTTGCATGCTTGTTTCCTTGTAGCCTGCATAGCCTGCAAGCCTGCATAGCTTGCTAGCTTATTAGATAGTGCATTCTGCTAGGCTTTTGTCTAAAAGCCAGAGCCATTCCTTATCTGTCCTGTCACGTGATTCATTCAACGCAGGGCTAAGCGTTTTCCATCTAACGTCGCTAGGGCTGTGTGGGACAGCTAATTAGGTCATTACAGCTTGTCTGTTGGCCGTAACAGATACTTGTATAATAAACTAGTAAAGATAACCTACATGTCTAGAACAATACTATAAAAGAAAGTTAACCTTACTTTTTTAGTAGACTGTCTTAATATGTTAACAAATCTCTTTTAAGTATAATAAACTTTATATGTAGTAAATACCCTTGTCTTTATGTGTATAAAAAAGTATAGTCTATTTAACTTTATAAAAAACTTTAAAAGCTAGACATAACAGGATTTTAACAACTTATCTTATGTGTTTAGGTAAGAGCTTCTCTATGCTCTAGCTAAGCACAGGATCTATTCTGTAGAAAAGAGATGCTGTACATAGGCTAAAAAGCTAGCAGGTGTTGTAAACTAGCAGTACACTATAAGCTCTATATAAAGAAGAAAAGGAAAGAATATAAAAGAATAAAAAATAAAGTAAGGCAGGCATATAACTTAACTTATAACAGAAAAAGTTACTAGTGTCTGTATGTGTGTATAGCTAAATTAAGTTACCTAAAACAGTTAGCTATCTAGCCTGTGCGTTAGAGGCTATGTGTACTTAAAAGCCCTTTTTCTTTATATAAAAAGAGAGGGCAGTAGTTAATAACAAGAAGATCTTTATCTACTTACTTTGTCACAGGCTGTACGCTTAGCGTACAGCTGCATATCCACCTACCACGTGCGTAGCTACGCAGAGAAGAGACCTACTACTAGATGCGTAGCCATCTAGAGGAGTGAGCTAACTAACGAAAGACATATAAAATATTAAAAAATAACAAGTGTAATAATATAAAAGTTAAAATAAACACTAAAAAAAAAGAAGCTCTTTAATATAATAAAAAGCTATTAAACCTTAGTTACATAAAATATATATATAGTACCTTTAAAAAAAAGAAAGAGTCCTTTTAAAAGTAACAGACTACCTCTAAGTAAAAAATTAAAAAATAGCTTAAGAAAAAAGCCTGTTTAAACTATAAAAAAGTAGGCTACTTTTATTAAAAATATCTAGACTCTAGAAACCTAGAGAATAAAAATAAAAAACTAGCTATAAAAGTTATACACGTAGAAAAAGGCCTAATGTTAGAAAAAATCTATAACAGTCTTAATAAATAACTTCACTAGAGATATAAAGCTAATTATAAACTACTAAACTGTCTTAGGAATTACTAGAAGGTAAAAGTGTAGGATAACTATAGAGTCCTCTACGTAATTAAACAAGCTGCTGTTTTTAAAAAATAGTGTAACTTAATATAAGTTATAAACTACATTAACAACATAAAATAAAAGAAGAATAAATTCCTCTTAAAATAACTAATAATAGGCATACCTATAAAAAAGCTTGCCTACTAATTCTATTATAGTAAATGTTAGAAATGTAGAGATATCTATAACTAAAACTATTATAAAAAGAAGTATTACAAGGTACACATTAATAATAATATAAAAATGTATAAAGTTATTTTAAATATTACTAAAGTACACTAACATCCTAAATAAAACTAAGAAATAGAAGTTTTTTTAGAAAATTTTATATAAGAGAGAAGGCGTAGGCTAGTTAAGCACACCTTTTTAAACTCTACGCTCTTATTAGAAAAAGTTTAGAACATTACCCCTAGCACTTATAATAACTAGAAAGGAACTTAAAACTTAATAACTTAATTAGTATTATGTTTCTTATAAAAGTAAGTAATATAAAAAATCTAAATATTAATATAAAGCACATTCTTTTTAAATTATAAAGATAAAAGAGTACCTTAGATAGACACAGGTACAGCTAATACTAGTCTATATAAACCTAAAAGAATGCCTATTTGAATAGTACCTATGCACTAACTAGTACTGTGTGCAGCACTAGCCTATAAAACACTAGGCAGGATAGTAGCTGCAATTAAGTAAAGAAAATAATATAAGTAACAAAACTTTAGAAAAAATAGTAACAGAATGTAAAATGCTATATTGCCTTTACTACAGCGTAGGTCTAGATTATAAATAAAAAGCATAGATAAACTATAAAAATAATAAAAGCTGCGTTTTCTACTACTTTTAGTAGAAAGCATATTAACAGAATAACTAGCTTCCCTAGCACTATTAAGTTAAAGAGAAAAACTGCTTACTTAAAGACTGTATAATCTAAGAACACTAGCAGTATAGAATCTAGACAGACTAGATAAGTGTATAAGAATAAGACATAGAAAACATTAAGCCTAATAAAACATTAGACTATAGAGAAATCTACTATAATACTAAAGTTCTAGTAATAGTAGAATAAAAAGTTAGCAGAAGTCTTACTACAAAGTTTACTTTTAAAAGAAAAAAAGAATTACACTAATTAATAGTAAATGCATGTTTACAGCTATTAACTTTAATCAAGTTAACTAATAAAACATACTATATAAAGTAAAAAAGAATCTTTTTAAAGTTTTCTTAGTAAACGCCTTTTTAATTAAATTTAGAGAAGGCTATATATAATTAGAGACAGTTAAATTAGAATTATAAACTAAAGATATGTATAACTAGAGATTCTTAAGCATTTTACTCTTTAAGAGAAAATATTAAGCAATACTTAGCTACAACTAGTTATATAAGCATAACTTAAAAATTAACTAGAAGAACATAACTATCTAGACCTCTAAGCAACATGCTACTATAACCTAGTTAGCATGCTATAAAGGCAATTGCCTAGCACATAAACAGGTAAAATAAGAAGCTAGTTAGTATCTAAGGAAATAAAAACTAAAAAAAAATCTTACTAAAAACTAAAAGCCTGCGCTATTTAAATAATAAAAAAATAACTTAAAAAAACTACACTTAAGAAACTACTTAATAATAAAGAAATAAAATAGGTAGAAATATACTGTTTAGCAGAGCAAACAGAACATGTAATCTTTAAAAAGTATAGCAATTATTAAGATATATTTAAGACACCTAAAGATCTAGAAGAACTTCTACTACACTAACTATAGAACTACTCTATAAACTTAAAGCTAAACCTACAGCTAAAGATACACAAGCTAAGACCTCTTACAAAGGTTTAAAAAAAAGCTCTATAAAAATATGTAGATAAAATGCTTGTAAGAGAGCACATATAAAAAAGTAAAAGCCTTATAGCATTAGCAGTAGTATTTATAAAAAAGAAGAAAGAAAAAATAAGAGTCTACTAGAACTACTAAACCTTTAATAAAAATACTATTTAAGATTAGTTTTTATTGCTTATTATATAAGACATTATAAATTAGCTCTATAGAACTAAGCACTATATAAAGTTTAACATACAGAATAAATTTAATAAGATAAGAATAAAAAAAAGGCTATAAGTAGATAACAGCTTTTTAAACTCTAAGATGCTTTTATAAGCTTCTTATTATGCTATTTAGACTAACTAACACCTTAGCTACTTTCTAATAAGTAATTAACACTGCACTTAACCTATATCTAGACATCTTTGTACTAGTATACCTAGATAATGTTTTTATCTACACTAAAGGCAATAAGCTAGACTACATAACAAAAGTAAAACTAGTACTAGACTAGCTATAAAAGTATAGACTCTACTTATAACTATTAAAATATAAATTTAATGTATAAGAAACTAAGTACTTTAAGTTTATTATTAATAAAAAAAGGTAATAAAATAGCTAACACCTGTAAGTGTAAAAAAAGTTAAAGGATTTTTAAGCTTAATAGGATACATATAACATATAATTAAAAACTACTTAAAAATTACACTACTCTTTATAGACGCAACTATAAAAGAAGAACTATACCTAAAGTTTGTCTAGAATCTCTAGATAAAGAAAGCCTTTTAAGAACTTAAAAAGATAATAACTAGTAAGCTAGTAATATAGATGTATAATCTAACACTAGAAACTAAGCTATATATAGATGCATTATAAAGAGCTAAAGAAGCAGTGTTCCTCTAGAAGCAAGAAAACAGAAGATAGCACCTAGTAGTATACTATTTAGTAAAATTCTCTCCCTTTAAGCAGAAGTACAGCATCCTAGACAAAAAACTAAAAGTAATAGTAAATGCGCTAAGAGTATAGATGTTACAATCCCTGCTTCGTGGAAGCACGCGGGTCGATGTTATCCCTAGGGGTAGGGCGAAAGGCAAGGGGCCGACGGTAGGGTGTACAGTCCTACGTAATGGCTAATAGGCTGATGGAGTAGAGTAGGGCGACTAGATTGTGGTTTGTCCCTAGTAACAGCAGTATAGAGGCTAGGTTAAACAGTCCTGTTAGACAGAATTAGAGGTATATATGTTGCAAAATATATAAATAGTATTACAGTTTATTATAAAGCTAGAATGCTACTTAGTTTATGTAAAAATAAACTAAATGTTAAACACACCTTTTAAAAGTTTATTTAGAGTAAAACTATATACATGTTTAATAGTGCTAAGAACAAGTTAGCGTAAGTTCCTGTAAGCTCTTACTATTATTCCTTTAGTAAGCTTGTTAGAACTTGTAGGAACTCTCTTAGTAAGCCTAGCCTACTTGCTTATTAGACAACACATTCCTCTATAATCTTAGGCAGCTGCGCTGCCTCTACGTCTTCTAATTAGTCTGTAAACAAGCTCTGTCCTAACATAGCTAGATTATAGAACACTGCAGGTAGGGTTATGTTAGTCTAACTATAGACTGTAACACGCTGCCTCCTCTTCTAAGCAGCGTTCTTACTGCTTTGTCTACATAACTATGTTAGTAAAAGTTTGTTTATAAAGTAAGTGCCTACTTACATAAAGGCGCTTATAATACTTATCTTTTTTACACTAAATAGCTTAGCAGTTTTATTTATTCTACTATTTTTATACTATTTACTGTTTTAATTCTTTTTATTAGACAAAAATAAGGCCTTACAACACTTACTAGTTATTAGGGTTATTTTACATGTTAACTCTATCCTTAGATAAGTGTGTTAAGTGTGTAAAGAAGAATAACTAGTGCAACACCTTTATTTTTAACACTGCGTAGAATTGCCTAGAGAGAGAAAGAGTAAGACGTTTTTAGTCTACTAAGGCAGTAAAAGCTTGCTAGCAAGAGCTTATAAATAAGCAAGTATTATAAGTTATAGCATAAGCTTGCCTAGCAAAGAAATTCCTAGAGGAGGTAAAAAAAGATAAAAGAGGTAATAGAAAGAGAGTGTTCTAGATAAGATTATATCTAAAAATTACTAGATCTGCTAAAGGCGCGCTATGTAAAGTATTTAAAAAGAGACTTTTTTTTCTTAAACAAGATAGAAGCTTTTAAGGCTAAAGTAAAAAGTTGCTTACCTTCTTAACTTTTTTCTACTAGCACTTGTCTCTAAAGGCTGCTGCTATCTAGTAATAACATAGTTATTCCTTTTAAGATAGATGCCTTATTACCTAGCTAGTTTCTATTAGGCAAGCTTAAAAGTACTTCTATACTAACTACTACGCGTTCCTTAGATTCTTAGCTAGTTTCTAAGTGCTTTTACTAGTAAGCTATTTTTTTATTTTATAAAAAATTCTTTTTTATTTTTTTAGTTATTAATAATTTGTTTTACTTTATATTTTATTTCTGCATTGTTTTATTTTATGTTAATAAAGGAATTTCTTTAAATGCTTTTTCTAGTTTTAAGACATAAAACTACAGGTGTATCTTTATGTGTAGAGGAAGCTTTAGCTTACAGTTGTCTTATTAAGTTTATAGAACTTTATATAGTCTAATCCTTCTTTCTGCTAGCTTTCTAGAGGGTTAGAGTATTTTAAAGTTCTAAGTTTTAAGATATACATAGTCTCTAGGGTAGATGTCTATTCTAGGTTCTCTTATCTAATCTGCATATTATTTTATTGTTTTCTAACCAGATCTAGCTTTAATTACTAATTTCTAGTGTATGTTTTATAGGTTTAATAGACAGTTAATTAATTCTAGTAAGTCTATAGGCTAATTTCTATAAAGTGTATAATAGAGGTAATAACTAAAATTAGCTTTATATAGGGTTTTCTTAGTTGTAGCGGATTCTACTATGTTAATAGTAAACTATGCTATTAAAAGCTATTCTGCCTAGTTATTTTAGCTAAAGAATATATACTATCTTAAGTATCTATCTACTTCTGCGTTTATCTGTTTAGTTTGTTTATCTATTTATAGATAATACACTATAGATAGCTTATGTGCTATGCCTAAGTGCCTTATAGCAGCTTTCTAGAATTTACTAGTAAATAGCTTATCTCTATTAAAGATAATAATTAAGAGGCATTTATGCACTAAAACTATGTTTTGTTTAAGTTTATATATAAATTCTTTAGCTGTTAACGTACCTAACGGGTTGGCTGGCTACACGGGTTAGCCGGCTACTTTTGCTAAGCCCCTACTAAAACCACCCTATTCTAGCGCAAAACAGCCCACTTTAGCCCTATATAAAGCAATATAACATAAGATATTATTTAAAGTCTACTTTTGCTACTTACTTATATATACATAAGTTATGCTTAGTCTAATTACACTACCTACATTACTTTTAACTTAGCTTACCTTCTTTAGCGCGCACTTGTGTCTTTAGCTTCTTTCTATTACTACGCGCTTTAAACTTCTTTAAAGTAGTTAAACAAGCCTTATTTTTAACTATTAAAGTCTTTTTTACCTATATTTACTTTCTTTTATGTAATCTATGTTATGTGGCAGCCTTATTTACTGCTTAAAGCTTTATAATCTTTTTTTATGTTAACACTAGCTTATGCATAATAATTGCTGCCCTTTTTAAGACTTTTTTAAAAGCCTTTACTATAAATATTAGTAAACTATTTATATGCCTTTAAATTTTTACCTTTATAAGCATTAATTACAACCTAAATTTAAAAGTATTACTTAAAGTTTATAACTACTAGGGCTTATTATTAATAAGTAGTAGTAGTAATAGAGTACATAACTAGATGTTAAAGGCTATTTTAACTTATTCTAAGTTAAATAAAACTAAACTAGCGCTTTAAAACTCTTTTTAAATATTACTAGAAGTAATTACTACATTATAAGTGTGTATAAAGCATAGTAAGAACTTAAGTTTTATAATATAAGTAATTTAGTTACATATAAGATCTTTAGCTTAGCGCTTATACACTTTTTTTAAAGAGGTAAAACAACCTACATTAAGAGGCTATAAAAAGTGTAATAAGTATAAAAGCATATAGATAGTAATAATTTTATTCTTTTTATAGTACTACTAAAAATTAAGTAAGTTATAGCTTTTATAGCTATTAATAATAAAAAGCTAATAAGCGCTTATAACTTTTTTTATATACTTATTAAAGTGCTTTAATTACTACAGCTTAAGCTTATTTATTATCTAGCTATTTTTAGAGACTATAATAACTTAGTTCTAAAGTAAATTCTTTTTTTTATACTAAGCAGAGAGGTAATAGCAGCCTTTAAAGATAATAAAAAGTAGAATAGCTTACCTTATTATGTTAAGGCTTTAAATAACTATTATTTACTTTTTATTACTTTACTATATTACCTTTAGCTATTTTTATCTTTTTAAAGCTATAATAACTGCTTTAGTTAATATCTAGCCTATTATAAAGCTTAACTTATTAAAGTTATATATGTCTTTATTCTAAATACTATACTTAGCTTTTATATTAGCTACTAGGTAAAACTAGCCTTAGATAACCTCTAGATCTTTATAAAGTGCTCTTTTATAATAATACTTATAATTAAACTTTATTATAAACTTAGGGCAGTGCTTAACCTATATACTAGGCTAGTTTAAGCTAACTTAGCCTAGATTACACTCTGCGCGTAAGAAATTAGCTATATTAGCTATAGCTATAAGCTTAAAAAGAAATCTATGTATAATAAGCTTAAGTATGTACTTAATAGCTACCTTTTTTTAAGCTTAGTTAGATTTCTTAATTTAGGCTAGTATTCTACTTGTAAAGGCTATCTAGCGCGTTAATTACTTAGTATTATGTAAAAGACATTATAAATAGCTACAGCGTGTTATAAAAAAAGTTTTAAGTCTTATTTAAAAGCTTAAAGAGTAAGCTGTATTTAACATTTTTTAGAAGATTTAATCTAGTGTTGTTATTAAGGCATTATGTAGATAGGTAGAGTTTAGTAGGGGCTTAGCAAAAGTGGCCAGCTAACCTGTGTGGCCGGCTAACCTGTTAGGTACGTTATAGTTTTTTCTAATAGCTATATATATAGAAAATTTTATAGTCTTATTAAGAGCTATAGTTATTATGTTACATATCCTTTCTATGCTAAGTTCTCTTAACAGAGGAAGTCTAGTTATAAAATCTATAGTTATTATTATTTATAACTGTGTTAAAGCTTTAATTATTTAACAGTATCTATATATTTTATGCCTTTAAAGGTTGTTCTTATTACAGATGTTGCATTCTTTAAAAACTTTAGTGCATAACTATTTTACTTTAAGTATTAGCTAAAAAATAGCAGCCTTTAGCTTCTTTTAAAGAGCGCTAATCTCTAGGTGTTTAAACATTAGAGATTTATAGTATTTATAGACTATGTTTTTCTATCTTTATTTAATTACTGTAAGCGCACAGAGTTCTTTTATAAGCCTAGGTCTGTTGTACACTAAGCCTTCTTTTATTTCTTTAAAAAGAATAAACTTTTTAGTTCTTTTTTTAAATCTCTTAAAGCAGTTAGGCTTATAGCTAAGTGTATTAGCCTACTAGTTCTAAGCTCTAAAAACATACTTAATAATGTAGTTAAACTAGGCAAGTTCTATTACTTATTATACATGCATTAGTAACAGCTTCTTTGTTATAAGAAACATAACTAGATTTACATAGTTAGTTATAATATTAAAACACTTTTTTATACTGTGTAATTCTGTTACTTAAACTTATACTACATTTAATATTACTTTTAATTCTTTGTTAGGTATGCTGTAGTCTACTTTAAGTTCTAAAAATTTTGCTAAATAGTATGCTACTAGATGCTATTTTCTGTTTTTCTATTTAAAATAAAAGGCTGCGCTGCTTACTCTTAGAAACGCATTTATATAGATCTTTATATCTAGTTGTAGATTGTACATCTATAATACTAGTTTAATAGTTATAGCTTATTTTAGTTCTTTAAAGGTGTTGTTTATTTATAGAGTCTAAACAAATTTTATAATTACCTTTTCTTTAGTAGTAGTGTTAGTTAGGGGTAAAGTAATCTTTATATAATTCTTAATTATTTGTTTAACATATTCTAATAGTCCTAGAAATTCTTTAACTTCCTTAACTATAGTAGGTTTTAGCTAGGTGTTCTCTCTACTAGCAATTATTAGTGCTGTAAGAAGCGCTTCTGCAGAACATGCACTGTCTGTAGTTCTATTATAGAGTAAGGGCTTTCCTGCTAACTGCTAGCCCTAGGAGCAGGGTTCTAGGTTGCTTCTGTGTAGGTTCTAGAACTTTAAAGGCAGCACTTTAGCCTAGTCTATAAAGCTTTTAATTATAGATTTTTATAAAGAACTTCTATTACTTTTTTTTCTATAATATTATATTTTACTTTAGCTATTTATTATACTATGTTAAATGTTGCATAGTTGTTACTAATATTTATTTAGTAAAGTAATACTACACACTTTTTAAAGTAATTATGTTATTATTGTAACGGCGCAGGCAAGACAATGGGTCCGAATGCGGTGGGAATCCACTCAGAGGCATATAGGAGTGCGTGGGGACTCTGAACCTAGGAATGCTATTAACACCTATAGGCCTTGTACAAAAGGATATTAAAAAACTACTAAGCTAGCTACAGGGGTAAGGTGCAACTAAATACATAAAGGAATAAGGGTACAGCAGGGGGCAGGGCAGAGTTAGGGCTAGGTTAAGGTTAGGGCTAATATAAGAGCCTTTTAGAGGTTTTAGGTAACCTAAGATAATTTATAAAAATTAAGTTAAAGTTAAAGCTAATATAAGAACCCTTTAGATAAGTTTTAAATAACCTAAGATAAAATAAAAATTATTACACTACCCCCTCTTTTATAGACTAATAGTCTCTATTAGTAGTAATTATAGTATAAAGTATTACTGTTATGTTCTTTACATTCTTAAACTAAAACTAGTTTAATTTAGCTAGGTGTCCTTACTAAGTATTCCTTTACACTACTAGCAGTGTCCTCTAAACTAAACACTACACATATAGTTATTAATTATTAGGGTAGCAAGTGTAGTTTATTAATTAGAGCTAATTTAAATAAAATAATAAAGTCTTTTTTATAAGTTCTTCTTTCTAAATTATATGCTGTAAGGTAGGCTACTATAGCTTTAAAAAAGTTTGCTTAGGTATGTTTAAAACTATAATTTAGTACCTATAAGCTAGAAAGAAGCTTCTTTTATAAGTAAAAAAACTAATCTAACTAGGATACTTTTTTTTTTAATAGCTGCACTAATAAAGCGCGCTTTAAATGTAAGAAAAGCTTTCTTTTTATCTATTCTAAGAGTCTAGAACACTTACTGTGCCTTAGTCTTTTTTTAACTAGTAATAAAATAAGCTTTAAGAGCTTTATTATATTCTTTACACTTTTAAACTAAAACTAGTTTAATTTAGCTAGGTATTCTAGCTCTAGATAATCCTTCGCAATACTAGCTATGTGTCTTTATATTAATGCTCTATGTGCACGCTTGCTCTAATAGTAATCTAAATTAATATCAAGTCTATTTATAATAAAAGCTTACTATTATTTAAATATAAGTTCTTTACTATTTATAAGAATCTTAATCTTAAGCATATATTTAGTAAGGTAGATTTACTAGGTCTAAGAGTTGCCTAAAAAGTCTTTTACACTTAGAGTAGTAAAAGTAGTATAGAGTGTTATTAAAAGTAATTTAGTAGTTAGCAGAAGTTAACTAGTAGTTTTTAGCTAAATTAGCTGCTTAAGCTATGCTTATAATTAAGTAATCTAATTATTAATAGATATACTACTAAAGGTTAACTTTAAATTAGGTAAAAGTATAGCTTTAAATGCTACAGAAGCAGGTTTAGCTGTTAACATAAATTATTAATTAACTTTAAGAGGCTTACTTTAACTAAAGTGTATTTTAATTCTAGAATTAAAAGGTAGTAGTTAGTTAGACATTAGCAGTTGTCTTTAATTCTAATAAGTTATTAGTAGTCTTTAAGTTTCTACTTTAGCGCCTTTTTACAACTTTTTTAAAGGCAATTCTAATTATAGAGGATAGAAAGTTTTAAACCTAAAGGCTTTAGTTAACTAAAAGTTAATAAGATTTAGTCTATAAACTAAATAGTTTAATATAATAGTGTGTAAGTATTATAACTTAAACTAAATTAAACACGTCTTAGAGCTTAAATATAGTTTAATAAATAATTAGTATAATATTATAATAAAGCTATTACTAGCAAAAGTAAGTTTTTTAATATAATGTAATAGCGCAGGCAAGATAATAGGTCTAAATGCAGTAGGAATCTACTTAGAGGTATATAGAAGTGCGTGGGGACTTAGAACCTAGGAATGCTATTAACACCTATAGGCCTTATATAAAAGAATATTAGAAAACTACTAAGCTAGCTATAAAGGCAAGGTGCAACTAAATACATAAGGGAATAGAGGTATAGTAGAGGGCAGAGCAGAGTTAGGGCTAGGTTAAGTTAGGGTTAGAGCTAATACAGGGTCCCTTTAGATAGGTTCTAGGTGACCTAAGATAGAGACAATTTATACAAATTAAGTTAGAGTTAGAGCTAATACAGAGACCCTTTAGATAGGTTATAGGCGACCTAAGATGGAACGATTTATAAGAATTGTTACAACTGTACAGCAAACTTGTTTAACTTGTGCGGGCTTATTCCACCTTCCTAGCCTGCTGTCTTATTAGACAACGCATTCTTCTGTAATCCTAGGCAGCTGCGCTGCCTCCGTGTCTTCTAATTAGTCCGTAAGCGGGCTCTGTCCCAACCCGGCTAGGTTGTGGAACACCGTAGGTGGAGTTACGCCGGTCCAACCATAGACTGTAACAGTTAAGATATGGTCAGGGCTGATACAGGGACCCTTTGGATAGGTTCTAAGCGGCCCGAGATGGAACAATTTATAAGAATTGTTACACTATCCTAGTTTAGCTAAAAATAGAGCCGACATACCCTACCTTGCTTCTCTAGCTCTACATAGTAGTAGAGACAGTGCTTGTTATTATATTAAACTAAGATTAATCCTATTTTAGCTAGAGAACAGCAACATAATATTCAAGTTAAACTAAGTAATTAGCCTATGTACTTAATTTACTAATAACTACTAACTAAGTAATTAGCCTATAAGCTTAATTTACTAACAAATATCTACTAAACAACTATTATATAACTAAGTAGAGCTTTTAGTTTCTATTTTTCTTAGTTCTTTTTATTATATAAAGATGTGTCTATGTAGTTTTTACTATTTTTTAAGTTCTTTCTACATGTTAACCTTATTATTAAATAATTGTGTAAAGTGCGTTTAAAAAGAAAGTTACTATAATGATTTCATTTCTAATGCTGCCTAGAAGCGTTTAGAGAAAAAGTAAAAGCAGTTACTTGATAACATAAAAAATACACACATGTAATAGAAAGTAATTCTTAAGCACTAAGAGTAGAAGGTAGAGAAAGCTTTTAAGTAGTAAAGGCCCTAAAGCAGCTTTAATTAATATAGGTGTAAAAAGGTGAATTATAAAAACAGTTAACGTACCTAACAGGTTGGTTGGCCACACGGGTTAGCCGGCCACTTTTGCTAAGCCCCTACTAAAACTACTCTATTCTAGCGCAAAACAGCCTACTTTAGCCCTGTATAAAGTAATATAACATAAGATATTATTTAAAGTCTACTTCTACTACTTACTCACATATATGTAAGTTATGCCTAGTCTAATTACACTACCTATATTACCTTTAACTTAGCCTACTTTTTTTAGCACACACTTATGTCTTTAGCTTTTTCCTATTACTACGCGCTTTAAACTCCTTTAGAGTAGTTAAATAAGCTTTATTCTTAACTATTAAAGTCTTTTCTGCCTAAATTTGCTTTTTTTTATATAATTTATGTTACATAGCAGCTTTATTTACTACTTAAAGCTTTATAATCTTCTTTTACACTAATACTAGCTTATGTGTAATAATTACTGCTCTTTTTAAAACTTTTTTAAAAGCCTTTACTATAGACATTAGTAAGCTATTTATGTGCCTTTAAATTTTTACTTTTATAAGTATTAATTATAACTTAAATTTAAGAGTATTACTTAGGGTTTACAACTACTAGGGCTTATTATTAATAAGTAGTAGTAGTAATAGAGTATATATCTAGATATTAAGGGCTATTTTAACTTATTTTAAGTTAAATAGGACTAAACTAGCGCCTTAAAACCCTTTTTAGATATTACTAAAAGTAATTAGTTACTACATTATAAGTGTATATAAAGCATATTAGAAACTTAAGTTTTATAATATAAGTAATTTAGTTATGTATAAGATCTTTAGCTTAGCGCTTATACACTTTTTTAAAAAAGGCAAAATAACTTATATTAAAAGGCTATAAAAAGTGTAATAAGTGTAAAGGCATATAAATAGTAATAATTTTATTTTTTTATAGTACTACTAAAAATTAAGTTATAGCTTTTATAGCTATTAATAATAAAAAGCTAATAAGCGCTTATAACTTTTTTTTAATATGCTTATTAAAGTGCTTTAACTACTATAGCCTAAGCTTATTTATTATCTAGCTGTTCTTAGAGACTATAATAACCTAGTTTTAAAGTAGATTCTTTTTTTATACTAAGTAAAAAAGTAATAGCAGCTCTTAAAAATAATAAAAAGTAAAATAGCTTACTTTATTATGTTAATGCTTTAAATAACTATTATCTACTTTCTATTACTTTACTGTATTACCTTTAGCTGTCTTTATTTTTTTAAAGCTGTAATAACTGCTTTAGTTAATATCTAGCTTATTATAAAGCCTAACTTATTAAAGTTATACATGTCTTTATTTTAGATACTATACTTAGCTTTTATATTAGCTACTAAGTAAAACTAGCCCTAGATAACTTTTAAATTTTTATAAAGTGCTTTTTTATAATTATACTTATAATTAAACTTTATTATAAACTTAAAGCAGTGCTTAACTTATATACTAGGCTAGTTTAAGCTAACCTAGCCTAGATTACACTCTGCGCGTAAGGAATTAGCTATATTAGCTATAGCTATAAGCCTAAAAAGAAATCTGTGTGTAATAAGCTTATGTACTTAATAACTACTTTTTTTTAAGCTTAGTTAGATTCCTTAATTTAGGCTAGCATTTTACTTATAAAGGCTGTCTAGTGTGTTAATTACTTAGTGTTATATAAAAAACATTATAGATAGCTACAGCGTGTTATAAGAAAAGTTTTAAGTCTTATTTAAAAGCTTAAAAAGTAAGCTGTATCTAACGTTCTTTAAAAAATTTAATCTAGTGTTATTGTTAAGGCATTATGTAGATAGTTAGAGTGTAGTAGAGGCTTAGCAAAAGTGGCTAGCTAACCTGTGTGGCCGGCTAACCTGTTAGGTACGTTAAACCTTTTAAAAAAATTAAAAAGTAAAGTATTTTAAAAAAGACTTATTATTATTAAATAAGATTAAAGTGCTAAAAGTAAAAGCTTACAGTTCTTTCTTTTAGCTTATATTATAGAATTATTAACTTCCTACATTACAGCTATCTAATAGTGTTGTTATTAAGCTTAAAAAGGTTATTATTAATCTTTATATTAAATAGTAAGTACTTTTTTAAGACTTATACATCTATTCCTTTCTTAAAGATTAGTTTAACTCCCCTGCCTATACCTAGAAGAAAGGACAAACTACGTTGCTGCATCCGCAGACCTATACACAAGCTACAAGAACTGTACACTCTTGCAGACCCGTCACCCTCTTCTATTCTCGTCACCACCCCTCCTCAGCCGTAGTACCACGTGACCGCATCACAAAGTAAGTAACGTAACAGTAAGCAACTCGCTTATAGTGTACGTTAGCTATGTATAAAGTTTTTTTTAAAAAAAATTAAATAACTAATATATTAAATAACTTATAGAGGCTAAATAATAAAAAGAAGTAGGTAATTATTAAGTATATACTTACACTAGATATGTAAGAATTTTTCTTTTAGCTAGTAGCTATAGCTAATATAGCTAATTCTTTACACGCTAAGTGTAATCTAGGCTATGTTATTATAAACTAGCCTAGTATGTTTATAAAGTGTTATATAAAGCTTAAAGTAAAGTTTTAAGTGTAAGTTGTAATAAAGTAGGCGCTTTACCTGCTAAGTTAATACTATACAACTTACTCTACTATACTAAAAGATACGTATAAGAATACTTAAGCTAAGTATTCTTACATAGTATAATATATATAGATAATGCTAGGGCTAGCACTAGTACTAGCGGTTGTCTCTAGTCTAGCCTAAACCTCTATAAGCAAGAGAAGGCTACGTAGTTAACTGTGTCTACCTTGTTATAATAATCTAAACTAAATTAAGCACATATTAGACTTAAACATAGTTAAACAAATAATTAATGTAGTATTATTAATAAGGCTGTTACTAGTAAAAGAAAGTTTTCTAATATAATGTAACAGCATAGGCAAGACAATAGGTCTAATGCGGTATAAATCTACTTAGAAGCATATAGAAGTGTGTAGCGACTTAGAAACCTAGGAATGCTATTAACACCTATAGGCCTTGTACAGTCGCCTACTAAAAGTCATTAGCCACTCAACGATCTAAGCTCTGCAGGGGTATAGTTATCCTATTTAGGAAAGAGGTTACTTAACTAATTGCTACCTAAATTAAAAGATTTTTGTTTCTATAAGAAGCCTATGTTAAGGCCTATCTTCTAGTGTTATAGTTAATTAATAGTAAGTTAACCTACTTTTATTTTAGATAACTTCCTTTATGCGCTTTAACTAGCTTAGAATACTCTTTCTATAATTAGCTAGTGTAATCTTTGCCTATTTCTTTTTAAGAATATCTACTATCTGCTTACAAGTAGTAATATATGTTTATTACTTTAAAATGCAGAGCTTTATAATCTACTAGAGGTTCTTAATTAGGTTTAAATTAGAACTTTATAAAAGCTAATTTATCTATATTATGCTATAGTTGTTTATATACTTTTAGATAGCCTTTGCAGTATAAATAGGGGCTCTATCCTGCATTTATATGCTAATACCGCGTTTCTCTGTAAGCTGCTTATAGAATAGAATGCTAACGTTGTGCAGAATTTAGTAGTATTTACTAGCATTATTCTACTTGCCTTTCTAGTTAATAAACAGCTTTAATTTAAAATTAAAAGAGATTACACTAAATATAAAGACTATAGTTCTTCTAGACTTAAATGTAGGCTTTAGGTACTAACTCTTATACGCTTTTCTATGCTGCTAACATACATATAGAGGTCTAGTGTCTAAGCTAACTTTAAATGTTGCTTTATTATAATAGGCTATGTAAGCTATGTTACTACTCTTGTTATATTAATAAATTTAAGTAAAGTAGAGTTGTTTTTCTTTATGTACAGCTAAAAGCTAAAGCTTATAACATAGACAGAAGGCATAGTACTTATATTTTATAAGGTATCTTCTTATAGTACTAGCATAGATGCAGCAGTAGGTTTTAGATAGTGTTATAATAGTCTAGAGCGTAGTAAAAGGATTATTTACTGCCTAGCAAATTAAATGCCTTTTAGCGCGTTTATTAAGCTTTAGAGGCTAGCCTATACGCAGGGCTTTTGTATAGATAGGCTAGGGCTGCTTGCGCAGCTAGCAGATGTTATATGTAACTGTTAACTTAGAAATGCTAAGATAACTTAAAATTTTGCTAGCGCTTACACTATAACGTACTTTATGGGCGAGTTGCTCACACACCTGAGTTGCTTACTTTTGCTAAGACCCTACTAAACCACCCTTTCTACACTAATGCATTCCCTACAACACTACTTAGACGCGCTAAAAGAACATTAGATACAGCTTACACTCTAAGCTTTTAAATAAGACATAAAACTCTTAAAGAAATATACTATAGCTATATGTAAGGTCCTATAAAAGATAATAAATAACTATAGCGCTAGACAACCTTTATAAGCTAATTCTACAGCTAAATTATAGAAGCTAGGCAATAAAAAGAAGCAGGTAATTGTTAAGACTATACTTAAGCTATATGCGCAAGGAATTTCCCCTTAGATAGCATTTATAGCTAATATAGCTAATTCTTTGCGCGCTAAGCGTAATCTAGGCTATGTTTACATAAACTAGCCTAGTATGTTTATAAAGTGTTATTTAGAGCTTAAAGTAAAGTTTTAAGCGCAAGTATAGTTAAGAGATATCTAGCTAATTATAAACCCTATCTTACTAAAGTTGTACATGTTATTATTCTAGATGCTATACTTAGCTTTAATATTCTCTACAAGGCTAAACCTGCCCTAAATTACCCTAGGACTCTTGTAGAGGGCTCTCTTATAGTTATACTTACACTTAAACATTACTTTAAGCTCTAAATAACACTTTACAAACATACTAGGCTAGTTTATGCAAACATAGCCTAGATTACGCTTAGCGCGTAAAGAATTAGCTATATTAGCTATAAATGCTATCTAAGGGGAAATTCCTTGTGCATATAGCTTAAGTATAGTCTTAATAATTACCTGCTCCTTTTTATTGCCTAGCCTTTATAATTTAGCTGTAAAATTAGCTTATAAAGGTTGTCTAGCGCTGTAGTTATTTATTGTCTTTTATAGGACTTTATATATAGCTACAGCACATTTCTTTAAGAGTTTTATGTCTTATTTAAAAGCTTAGAGCGTAAGCTGTATCTAACATTCTTTTAGCGCGTCTAAGTAGTGTTGTGGGGAATGCATTAGTGTAGGAAGAGTAGTTTAGTGGGGTCTTAGCAAAAGTAAGCGACTTAGGTGTGTGAGCAACTCGCCCATGAAGTACGTTAAAGGTAGAATTACTATATTATATTAATAGTAGACTTAGATAGCTCTTTACGCAAGGTTTTATTTGCTTTTATAACTATTAAAAAAGGTAGTAATTTAATTAAGTTACAATTAATTAAAATTAAAGCATTGTAAGGTGGCCTAGGCCTCTCGCTAAAGTGGCCAATCACTTTTGGTAGGCGACTGTACAAAAGGATATTAGAAAACTACTAAGTCTAAGGACGGAGCTCTGTACCACTACGCTAATACAACTAAAAAGGTGCGAATAATCAACCAACAGTTAATTATTGCGTATAGAATAGTATATATACCCGTCGCACGTAAGCGCCATCTCGGCCTTACACTAAGCTGGCTACAGGGGAGAGGTGCGACTAAATACTTGGGGGAATAGGGGTACAGCAGGGGCCAGAGTAGGGTCGGAGCAGATACGAGGAACCTTCGGATGTCGGTTCGCCGAGATGGAACGATTCGTGTGAATCGTTACAGTTAGAGAGTTGCATTAAAGTGTAGTTATAAGTGTAAAGCTAAGATGGCGCTTACGCACGACAGGTATATATACTATTCTGTACGCAGATCAACTGTTGGTTGATTATTCGCACCTTTTAGTTGTATTAGCGCAGTGGTACAGAGCTCTGTTCTTATAATAAGGTAATTATAATATCTTGTGCAGGACTTAGTAACACAATACTTTACAAAATCTTATTAAAAACAGGCTATAAAAATGTTAGAATATAGCTAGAATCTGTCTCTATTACCTATTAGAATCTAAGCTAGTTTACATGTACAGCAGTAGAGCTAAAGTAGTTCTTAGCTAAGCGAGTGCATAGTAGAGGAGGTTTGTAATTACTATATTACCTAAAAAATTACAAAAGTCTTTTAGACAGCTAGACAGAGAAAGCGTTTTTAAGTCCCTAATTAGTTGGCCTTGTCATCGGAGGAGCTAGTTGGGGTCCCCCTCCTGGTTGCAGGGGGAGGGTCCTTAGGGGCTCTGAGCTTCTCTACACAGTCGGCTGAGCACCTGAGATAACCCTCTACTTGGGCTAGGTTCACTCCCTCGGTCAGTCATTCACGATCTCTTACCCCAGTTAACCTTGTGATATGTTGCTTCCAAGGGCCGTTTTGCCGTCAACCGCGGCTTATCCGCTATTCGACAACTCATTTGGCGCGATAGACTTCGGATTACAAAAGGTAGAGTTCTAGAGCTACCCAAGTGGAAGGACGGGAGTTATCTTATAATCAACAGCCGACTTTAACACTGATTCATAATTGGATCGGGGCTATGGAACAAGGGCTTACATTCATGTTAGCCATCCAAATCGGTGGTGCTCCATAAGATACTATAAGACAGATACGGGACGAGAGCATTGTGAGCAGCAAGAGAGGGGAAAGAATTGAGCCTTGCTACGCGGTGTTCCTAATTCAGAGAGGAAATTGAGATAGGAACGGACATTGTGCGACATAGATAGCCCTCCTGGACGATTATGATATCAATATTCCGCTATAGATGGCGATGATGAAACCCCCGGTTCCGCCGAAACTCGCCTCTTGATTTCAAATCAGATCGCCCAAACTTGCGACAATAATCGTTTTCCCATGACGCCTAAAATGATGAAAAGATAATTTTAAGATAGCAACGCGACGCTCAATCAAAAAGATACAAAGAAGGAGTGTCAGACGAGGCGGTAGCTTTCCCTGCCATTGGCTTTGAGCTGGCCATAACTGCCGACCAAACCTTCGGTTGGGTGGGATGTTCGGCCCATCGTAGAGATGTACCACCATGGCTGTATCCACCGAGAAGCTTAGAGAATGAGAGGTGTCGAGATTCGTCTGAGCCTTGCTCGTCTTCTCAAGGACGCTCCAGGCTAGGTCGTGCTCTATCTCCGAATTTGCGATAAAGCGGCTGACATACTTTCTCTATGAGGGTGGCCGCTCGGATTTCGACAGCAAAGAGCATCGGGCTTTCGAAAACAGCGCCAGCTTGAGCTTTCTGTAGGCTTCAATTGCGGCATCTCTTGATGTTGGGTCAGCCTCAGACGTAGATCGAGGTCGAGAGCCCCTCTCTGGCAAGGTGGACGTCCAAGAGGAAATAGTGGATACTCGGCTAGGGGGGAGGAAGGGATGAGGCGAAGGAGGTGGTGTTGGTATAGTCTGCATTTTTTCGCCGTGGGAAGAAATAAATGGAGATGAGCCAATGGAGGGATCGGTGTATACTGTGGACGACATATCAAGGGGAAGCTTCTCCGAAGGAAATGGGGGCAGGTCGGCAGCAATATGAAGGACCTCCACAACAGTCGATTGCAAGAACGACACACGGTCTTTTTCTTATGGTCCTAGTGATGCAGCGAATTCCTGCAAGATCAACTACCCGGAATTAGTAAAGCGACGTGTTCCTGGATTTCATAAACATGTCGTGGCGTCCCACCACATCACAGATTGAAACTTGCGGGCACATTGTGTAGGATGCAGCAAGATTAGTGAATCACAAAGAAAAGAATGGCGACATATCGGCTTCCATTGGACCGACCAATCAACAACAGGAGCTAGGCCAAGCCTTTCGCCCAGTTTGTGGCTGATTAAAACCACGAGGCCGAGCGCGGATTCAATTTGTCGATTTCCGGGCATGAGAGTTGCCACAGAATGCAGCAGGAAGCGAAACACAACCGTGGGACGTGGGTTTTTGGCGTTGGTGGTGAGCATTCCAAATTCTACCCATGATTCCAAATTAATCCTTATGTCCTCATCCCTAGTTTGGCCTAGCGTAGCCCTCGGAATGCCGCATGTATCAGCATTACTCTTCGAGATGCCTAACACCACCTAGATATTTTGAATCATGAGGATGAATCTGTTCTGGCGTGGTGGACACGTCTACGTCGCCAAGCACGCCACGGATCAAAGGCTTCCACCAGGCAGGGAAATATTCATGGCAGGATTTGCATAACATTCCCTTTGATGAGACCCCACGACTGCACTTCATGCATACATTTCATTTCTTCAAAGGTCAAATTCTCGGTTTGCGGTCATGCAAGACGGGCCTTAATTTCTTATGATCTTATTGCTTCTGGCGTGTTCAAATACCTTGACATATACCCTAATTGAACTCCCGTCCAACTTTCGATCATTCGAGCTTGTTTCCTCGGCCATTCACGTCATACAGGACCCTCGCGGATATACTATTGATGTATTTGCTTCTTGTTGGCCAGGAGCGCCTTGTCAGCGAAGGATCAACTGCCCCCTGCTAGCTACTGCCCGTTCCACCAGTCTGGTAGAACACGAACGGAGGGAGCCCTATCGACGAAGACTTGCTCTCTTTTTAGACCGCCCTTTCACGACGTAGTGGCACTGCATCCGTCTATTATCGATCAGACCTTCTCTTCTCATCGTCTGCTCCGAGCGGCTTACCGATCCGTATTTCAGTGGGCACCACTCGATGCAAGAAGCCAACAACGATTAAGGTAGTATGAGAGTGCGCATCTGTAGCGCCAGTCCAGCTTCTTTTGTGCGGTACTAGCAGAATATTGCGATCATTCCACAGGCGAGGCAGTTAGTATTTGAAATCTGTTGACGGAAGCAAGGGTTCTCGGTGATCGCCATTCGACACTTACTAGGCGGCCAGACTTCCATTTTGGAATACGTTCAAGTTCTCCCTCTCCACACTGTTTTGGGTCACCTCCGGCTACGTCGAGAATCCTCTTTTGACATACCCAGTTCATCCCAACTTCCAACATGGATTGGTTTAGCGATTAGATAGCTTGGCTTCTAATCTCTCATGGCTATCCAAGTGCAACTCTTTGGTATTTGGTGGATTTCGAGTGCCACAGCACCCTTAGACAGAATTATGCTTGCCCTAAAGTTTTCTGAGAGAAAGACGAACTGACGCTGTCGCCCGTCGTTGCTCGAGTGAAGGAAGAAATACTTCGTGTATCTACCGCCATCCTTTGACATAACGTGTCGAAAGGAACGGAACCCCTGTCCAAGAGGATCAACCAGCCAGCACTCCCCGGTATTTTCTCCGCATTAAAAGACCACAGATGACCATTTTTAGTCCTGTGACTTCTGCCAAAGGGCCATGAACGGCGTGTTTACTGCATGTTGACCCTAACGGCTGAATATAACAAGAACCCGGTTTGAAACAAGAATCGGCTTTCTCATATAACTCGCCGTGTTCCATCAAGAGGTTTAAAAAATGAGATGATGCACTGTCGTTGGTCGTAACAGGCGCCAACGTGCTGTGAATTTGTCACTCAGTGCACTCTCATGCTAAGGGCGAGCAAGCACTCCTATGATCACTCCTCTATTCCTCGTATTCTAGGCTGTATTAACACAGCTGATTAGATGCGACTACAAGCCCATGACGCCTATGAAATTTGGAATTGGCACGAGGTACACAATAGAGGACCAGCGAAACTAGGACGAGAGGACATTCATTCCGCTGGTTTAAAGCTGATTAACCTAGAATAAGTAGTAATTGCTCACTGATACTTCGCAGAAAGACTAAATTGCAAAAGGGGTATCAAAAACACTGTATGCTGTAAGAAGATGGATAGTGGAAAAATAACGATTCCGAATATACTTGAGCTCATATTAGCCTGATCTCCGTCTTCTTTCTAGCAGTATTAGTTGAGTGGCATCCAACTCTCTTTCTTGCCTCATATCTTTACTCAGTTGGTATAAACCGAAGAGCCTGCTCAATCTATTCATTCCGCTCAAACGGGCTCTTCATCGTGCCCTTACAGGCCTGGGTTCTCTCCCGCGAACTCTCGGAAGACTTACCAACCCCATTATTACCATTTCAGTAACGACCTATGTTCCTGACTCTGGAAGATGAGACGACCGCCGAAGGTGTACATATACAAAAAGACAATCGTACTCTCATCAAGGTTAATTAGCTACTCTTCTCCTGCAATCTTCACTCGGTGAATTCCTTCTACGAATTTTGCGGGCACCTCAAGCACCACTCACGAACTCTTGCCATGCCTAGATTGGGCAAAACGATAAGATACCCGCGATAGTTCGGTACTTTCGTTCCATCATGGATTTCATTCAACTCTTTGTCCTTAGCCTCCGACGGTAAAACCCTGGGTACCTAAGTGATGCTTAAAAAGGATGCTGAATGAGTATATCTCACGAAGATGCCGACACGTGTAACAATCCCATGGTTCAACCATGGAGTGGTTAATTTAGTCTTCATCTAACTAACCTCCTGCAAACCCAACAAATGCAGCACTTGCAATATCGAATCGATTTTGGTTATTCATCTTTAGTGCACTGGCTACTATAATGATGCGATTTTTCAAATAATTATTTAGTTCTTATCCGGCCTGTGACGTTCTCCCCCAGTATACGTCGATATCAAGACCTTCGGACCAAATATTTGCCATATCCTCCATTCTTTCAGCAAGGATCTATCAGCTTCCTTAGATGTGTGGGGGTAGAATTTCGATTTCAAAAAATACTAGGAAGATATCGCAAAGTCAAGCCCGCGGTCAGGTGGAGTCATTATTTCGTGTTCCATAGAAATTGTGGGATGATCCCATTCACATTCATGGCGCTAACAGAGTCAAGACAATGTTCTGGTGTACTTAAGATTCGCCCGCACCAACTTTCAGCGAAAAATAGCAGACTTCCCATCGTACTGTGCACATGATTAGGGGTGCTAACAGCTCGAGTTTCTTCATTCTTTTACGATCCCTACCAACCAGCCCGCAGACTTATCATCACGCACAAAGCTGGGCAATAGTGTCCTCTGAAGCGATGGTGGGTATTGGATATCGGGCTTTGGGCCTAGCGATAGCATTTACTATACTAGAAATCATTCTGGTGTTCTTAAGATAGTAAACACGCGTTTTCCTGACTTAAGAAGCGGACTGGAAGATTTTTTCATCACTATAGCTTTAGGGAGAGAGGATGCCATTTGGGAGGATGGCCTACTGATCATGAAGATTCTGTGTATGGCAATGATCATTGCTATGGGAGGAGGTGAAGTTCTACACTAATTTCTAGACTCCTCTAACATCTGCTAGTGGAAAGGACAGGCCTAGGGGTATAGAAGTAGAACTTGATACGAACAATCAAAGAAAGGAGATGAAAGCTTCCTTAATCCCGACGTTAATGAGAGAGAGTCCGATAGTATAGTTCCTACTAATACCTACTCGATTATGACTGCTTAGTTCAGTTAGTCTTCGCTCCGAGTATATTCTACCAGTGATGTATCAATACAACCAAAACCTCAATAATGATCTATTATCTGCGAATCTTCCCCTGACTCCGATAATTCATCACGCTTGGAACTCAGTCCTTTGTAGGTGCGATAGCTGGGGTCACTGGTGACGAAGACTCGATTTAGGGGCGGACAGAGCTCGGAGCAATTCCCAGCGCATAGCCATGATCACGAATGTGACAGCATATTATAGCACGCATCAAGAGGGTTTATAGAAAGCCATTTACCTCATATCAGCGCGCGATAGGTCGGTGACAAGTGACAAGGTACGGGGGGAGCTTGGACCACCAAAAGCAAATGACGCCGACTCCTACCTGGGCAAGCTCACAGCTCCACCAGATCTGAAGACTTGCCGATTCACTCTCAGCACTGCACCCTGCTCCGTCTACCAGCTCCCATCTCCTGTGCATGCTAGGTCTGCGGCCTCGTCTTAAAGCCCGACCTTCGCTTCTCGATCTCATCCGCAGGCAGAACATTGACGACAACTCGCAGTCGCTTCCCGTGCTGGTGGCAGACGCACGCCCCATCCATATCCCGCTCCCTTCGAGCCCGCAGATAACACCGCAGATTGAAGCCCCCGGTCCGCCGCCTTACAGCTTGAAGGACGAGGAGAAGAACGCTTTAAAGATGGCTCCGGTAAGCTTTGTTGTTGCCATGGAGAGGGTGGAAGGGTTGCATGGCTGACTTGGCGGGGCGGCAGAAAGGTCAGCGAAAGACGATGGAGGTCGGCGAGGACCTGCATGGTATGCATTTCCAGCATGCGCTTAAGGGGTTGGAATTGATGCTAATTTAATTCTACAGGCTCCGTGTACTCTATCTCTGGGTACGTCGCCCTGCACAGTATTGCCAATTCGACCGTTCTGCTGACAGTTCAAGACCCGTTATTGTGGCCGAGAACATGATAGGATGTGCTATGTACGAGCTTGTATGTTCTTCTATGGGGCTAGGTATCCTTCAGAGGCTTACAAGGATAGGTGCGTGTTGGTCACGACTCTCTGGTTGGAGAAGTGATTCGAATCGAGGCCGATAAGGCCACTATCCAGGTCTACGAAGAGACAGGTATGGGGCCTATATACTTAATCGAAGCACAAACTCACGCTCCATAGCTGGTGTGACAGTGGGGGACCCCGTTGTCGGTTCAGGAAAACCACTCTCCGTCGAACTCGGCCCTGGTTTGATGGAAACCATCTACGACGGAATCCAACGGCCCCTCCGAAATATTGCAAACATCTCCAACAGTATTTACATTCCCCGTGGCATCGATGTCCCTTGTCTCGACCGGGAGATCAAGTGGGACTTCACGCCCGGGAAACTGAAGGTCGGAGACCACATCACTGGCGGTGATGTGTTCGGCTCCGTTTTCGAGAACAGCCTTCTCAACGACCACAAGATTCTACTGCCTCCAAGAGCTCGAGGTACCATCACTCGGATAGCAGAGAAGGGCAGCTATACGGTGGACGAGAAGATTCTGGAACTGGAGTTCAACGGCGTAAAGACTGAGTACAGCATGATGCACAACTGGCCTGTCCGTGTGCCTCGCCCTTCTACTGAGAAACTATCTTCAGATCAACCCCTCATTGTTGGTCAACGTGTTCTCGACGCACTATTTCCTAGCGTACAAGGTGGCACTGTGTGCATTCCAGGCGCTTTCGGGTGCGGCAAGACTGTCATCAGTCAGTCCTTGTCTAAGTTCTCCAACAGTGACATCATTGTCTATGTCGGATGCGGCGAGCGCGGTAATGAAATGGCCGAAGTCTTGATGGAGTTCCCTGATCTGACTACTGAAGTCAACGGCAAGGAGGAGCCCATCATGAAGCGAACCACGCTCATTGCCAACACATCCAACATGCCCGTGGCTGCCCGGGAAGCCTCCATCTACACGGGTATCACCGTGGCCGAGTACTTCCGTGATCAAGGCAAGGACGTTGCCATGATGGCTGACTCGTCCTCTCGATGGGCGGAGGCTCTTCGTGAGATTTCGGGTCGTCTCGGGGAAATGCCTGCTGATCAAGGCTTCCCTGCCTACTTGGGTGCTAAGTTGGCCTCTTTCTACGAACGTGCTGGCCGTGTCACTGCTTTGGGGAGCCCAGAGCGACACGGCAGTGTCAGTATCGTTGGCGCCGTAAGCCCGCCAGGAGGTGATTTATCAGATCCCGTTACTAGCAGCACACTTGGTATCGTGCAAGTCTTCTGGGGTCTCGATAAGAAGCTCGCTCAACGGAAACATTTCCCATCGGTGAACACATCAATCAGTTACAGCAAATACACCACGTCTCTCGACAAATACTATGCTAAGAACAACCCCGAGTTCCCTCGGCTACGAGACCGTATCAAGGAGCTGCTTACAACCTCGGAAGATCTGGACCAAGTCGTGCAGCTGGTGGGTAAATCGGCCTTGGGCGATCCAGACAAGATTACGCTAGATGTTGCAACGCTGATCAAGGAAGACTTCTTGCAGCAAAACGGCTACTCAGATTACGATCAGTTCTGCCCTCTTTGGAAAACAGAATGGATGATGAGGGTCATGATGGCGTTCCACGATGAGGCACAGAAGGCTGTCGCTCAGGGCCACAGTTGGGGCAAGATCCGAGACTCGACATCGGAAATCCAGAACCAGCTCCGTAACATGAAGTTTGAGGTGCCGAGCGAAGGCGAAGAGAAGATCACCAAGAAGGTAAGAGTCACGAATACGAGACGATTGCGAAGAGGGGTGAAGCTAACTGTGATGCAGTACGAGGAGCTTCACCAGAAGCTCATGGACAAGTTTGCATCAGTTGTAGACGAATAGAGTGTAACTTTTAGTGGTGAAGGAAACGTTCTGTTTGCATAGCGGACTAGTTCCTCGGTATTTTGTTTGGCAGGAGAAGATAGAATGCGAGTGAATTGCATTTTGTCACCTAGTGTGGAACACGATAGTTGAATGTGGATGCCTGTTTTGTATGACGACGCCTGGACGCGTCCGATGATGTCTGTCACCAGCAAGTGAATTAATAGTGTGGCGCAAGTGACGCCACGTTTCGCGGCCCACACCACCCTTGTCCCAGGACGATCACAGACCAGCACAGCTACTCTGAGACCTACCTTCGCATCCAGCACTGCAGGCGCCCAAAAAGAATAACTGCATCGTACGCCCGCCGCTGCACATACAAACACGCAAACGACCTCCCTCCTGACGCTGCCAACCCCTTCTGACCACCGCCCTCCCCGCTCGCTGGCCATGGCGACCAACCCAACTGCGTGCGTACATGTCCCTATTCCAGCAGCCCCTCGGAACGCGGTGCGGAATGCTAACCAGCGCCCCCAGCATCAACGTCAACGACCCCGGGCTCATCACTCTAGTCAACAAGCTGCAGGATGTCTTCACAACAGTAGGAGTAAGTGTAGACGGCAACCGCGATGCTCACAACACTGCACTGACACCTAGCACCAGGTGCAAAATCCCATAGATTTGCCCCAGATTGCCGTTGTGGGGTCACAGTCAAGCGGCAAGAGCTCGGTGTTGGAAAACATTGTAGGCAGAGATTTGTGAGTCGCAACCCCCACCATGCCAGCTGTGTTCTGGGGGGCTCCCCATACTGACCGCTCCCGACCTGCAGCTTGCCCCGAGGAACCGGCATCGTGACGCGGAGACCGCTCATCCTCCAGCTCATCAACCGCGCCAGCTCCAAACCACAGACGAATGGCGTCAAAGAGGAGATCAAGACGTCTGACGCCGAGTCCAACGTCCACGAATGGGGCGAGTTTTTGCATATCCCCGGCCAGAAATTCCATGACTTCAACAAGATAAGGGACGAGATCGTGCGGGAGACAGACTCCAAGACCGGGCGCAATGCGGGCATTTCGCCGGCCCCCATCAACCTACGTATATACTCACCCAACGTCCTCACCCTGACCCTGGTTGATCTGCCCGGCCTGACCAAGGTGCCCGTGGGCGACCAGCCGAGGGATATCGAACGCCAGATTAAGGAGATGGTGCTCAAGCAGATCAGCAAGCCCAATGCCATAATACTGGCTGTCACGGCTGCGAACACAGATCTGGCAAACTCGGACGGGCTGAAGCTGGCGCGGGAGGTGGACCCGGAAGGACAACGCACAATTGGCGTGCTGACCAAGGTCGATCTCATGGACGATGGGACTGATGTCGTGGACATTCTGGCAGGCCGCATTATTCCACTGCGTCTAGGCTACGTCCCAGTTGTCAATCGGGGGCAGAGGGATATCGAGAACAAGAAGGCCATTTCGTATGCCCTCGAGCACGAGCGGCAGTTTTTCGAGAACCACAAGGCGTACCGGAACAAGGCGGCCTACTGTGGTACGCCGTATCTGGCTCGCAAGCTGAACCTGGTAGGTCCACATCAGTATCTGGGCTCCGGAATGGCTGCTAACACATCCAGATCCTCATGATGCATATCAAGCAAACCCTGCCCGATATCAAGGCCCGCATCTCTGGTTCGCTCAACAAGTACTCGATGGAGCTTTCGCAACTGGGAGACTCTATTCTCGGCAATAGCTCTAACATTATCCTCAACATGATCACGGAAATTAGCAACGAATACCGCGGTGTCCTTGAAGGCAACAACCAAGAACTATCTGCAACTGAGCTTTCGGGTGGTGCACGTATCTCGTTTGTCTACCATGAGCTTTACGCCAATGGTGTCAAGGCAGTTGATCCCTTCGACCAGGTCAAGGATGTTGATATCCGCACTGTTCTCTACAACTCCTCCGGTTCTTCCCCAGCGCTTTTCGTCGGCACCACTGCTTTTGAACTTATCGTCAAGCAGCAGATCAAGCGCCTGGAAGACCCAAGCTTGAAGTGTGTAAGCTTAGTGTATGACGAATTAATCCGAATTCTAGGTCAGCTCCTCACAAAGCCCATGTTTAGGCGGTACCCAGCATTAAAGGAGAAGTTCCATGGAGTGGTCGTTTCCTTCTTCAAGAAGGCCATGGACCCTACCAACAAGCTCGTTCGGGACCTGGTTGCAATGGAAGCTTGCTACATAAACACTGGCCACCCTGACTTTATTAATGGTTCGCGGGCTATGGCCATCGTATACGAGCGACATACTGCCGCCAAGCCTACGCAAGTTGACCCTAAGACTGGAAAGCCACTCCCGCCTACAGTACCTCCTCGAGCGTCTTCCCCCTCCTTACCCACTCTGGATGGGAATGACGGTGCAGGGTTTTTCGGCTCGTTCTTTGCAAGCAAAAACAAGAAGAAGATGGCAGCTATGGAGCCTCCACCACCCACGCTCAAGGCGTCTGGTACGCTGTCGGAGAAGGAAGCACAGGAAGTTGAAGTTATCAGTATGCTTTCTCCTATCACTGTTTGCCCCAACCAGCGCTAATCCTATCAACAGAACTTCTTATCACGTCCTACTTCAACATTGTCCGCCGAACAATGATCGATATGGTTCCCAAAGCCATAATGCTGAACCTAGTTTCCTGGACAAAAGAGGAAATGCAGCGCGAGCTCCTGGAAAATATGTACAAGGCCGAAGAGCTGGATGAGCTGCTCAAGGAATCAGAGTACACGGTTCGAAGGAGGAAAGAGTGTCAGCAAATGGTAGAGAGTTTGAAGAAGGCTAGCGAGATTGTCAATCAGGTGCAGTAAACGGACTTATGATCAGCGGGTTTCATGCACTTGGTAATAAGTCGAGCTAATGAGTATGAAGGAAGCGGAGAGATTGTCGGTCTGGGGATGTTAGAGAGTGTAGTGAGAAGCAAGGCCCTAGGAAAGCAGGCCCCGTAGCAGGCAGGGCCGTTAGGAAGCGGAATAGCAAGGTCATGGATAGAAGGGACGCAAATTGCGGTCTTGTGCATTTCACTTTGGTTTTGTGGGATGTCTGCAAAGACAAACGAGCTCAGTAGATTTCCCCTCTATTTTTTGGTCTCGCGAGATGGAGTCTGCTTACCACATCCGTCGTATCACATCATCTCACTACATATCCCCTTTTCCTGTTCGCGATACACTTGTTTTGATGAGCTGGAGATGTCGAATTGTTAGAGTAGATTATCGTAGTAGATTATTGTATCTGCGATTAGTTCCCAACTTTCGGAAGAATCTTCTGTGTGATGGGATACCTAAAGTGAGGCTTGTGATGTTCACGATGTGAAGTTAACAGTGTCAGCCATCTTTCGAATCATTTCGGCGCTCCTAAATTTTCTACAGCCTCGACGCCTCCTTCAGTACAAACCCCCCATTCTCAGCATGATATTGCCTCCCCTTCTTCCACCCCAACCACTGCCCAAGCACTGCCTCTCCCCCACTTCCGGGCTCTAACCCCTTCTCCTCCCATCCACTGCCTTCCCATCCGATACCCTGTCCGACAGCAGCCGGTCTTCCCTCATCCCCTTCATGCACCGCGAATGCGGGCGTGGATTTCAGCGTCACAGCAGGTCGTTGATCGAAGCCTTGTTCCTCCAGCTCGGCTTGTGTGAAGACGGGCGTACAACACGCGTCTGTGCCGTCAAAGATGGACTCCCATTCTGCGCGGGACTTGGTTTTGAAGACTTTGGTGAAGAAGTCGGTGAGGGTGGGCCAGTCGGCGCGGTTGTCGCGGTTACCGGGGAGGGAGTCGGAGGTGAGGTTGAGGCCGCGGAGGAGGGCGGCGTAGAATTGCGGTTCGATTGCTCCGCTGAGGATGGGAGTTAGTACAGCTATGTGTGAGAGAGAATGTAGAAAGTGTATTAGACGGGGGGCGAACATACACAGCCATATACTTCCCATCACTCGTCTCATAAGTGCCATAAAACGGCGCACCCCCATCCAACATATTCGTCCCCCTCTCCCTCCTCCAAACCTCCGTCTTCGTCCCCAGTCTCGGCATCGTCGCCAGTATCGCGCTACCATCCACCATATTCGCCTCCACCACCTGCCCAAAACCTGACTTCTCTCGCGCGAGCAATGCAAGGAGGATACCGAGGAAACACATGGTGCCGCCGCCGGCGAAATCCCCGACCACGTTGCCAGGTGGATACGGTTTCTCCCCCTTCCGGCCGAACATGGAGAGTACACCGGACACGGCGATGTAGTTTATATCGTGGCCAGCCATCATCGCGTATTTTCCATCGCGCCGGAAGCCGGTCATGCGACCCACAACCAGCCTCGGATTTATCTTCATCAACACATCTTCGGGTCCTAATCCGGCTTTCTCAAGGACACCGGGACGGAAGGGATCGATGAGGACGTCGACGGTTGGGATGATCTTTTTGACTAGCGCGAGACCAGCGGGCGATTTTATGTTCACACATATGGAGGATTTGCGACGGGTGAGCTGGTCAGATGTGGGTGTTGGGTGTGCGGAAGCGCGGTCGAGACGAAGGACCGTGGCGCCGTAATCAGCGAGGAGCATGCCGGTGAAGGGGCCTAGGGGTCTGTTAGCTTTGTGTGTCTTCCATGACGATGGGATAAGATTGCGTGCCTGGAGCCAGTCCTGCAAATTCGAGGACGCGAATTCCTGAGAGGGGCGGCGGTTGAGGGGATTGTTCTGGCATAGTGACCAGGGGGAGGGAGCCTAATGTGGATGAGTGTGAGATTGGTTGCTCTGGAATAGAGAAAGCGAGAGAGAAAGGAGAGGGGATTGCATGGCAGGTAGATACATGTTCGACGTCGATATGTATGGTTCGGTCGGCCGTTGGGGACGCACGGCTAACCGTTTCCCCCGCGGGGAGCAGGATCTCCAGGCGGACCGAGGTGGTTTTGTGCTCGGGGTGTGTTTGCAGCGTTTGCATGCCATCTATTATGCTTATCGATAATTAGTCGACCCTTACGGACGCTCCTGTAGGGTGCAAGATAGGGTGACAGGCAGCAACAGCAACGGCAACACCTTCAACACTTTTGACTTCTCCCGCAAGGGTGATGACAACGAACATAAGTTCTCGATGTTGCATGCCTCAGCCCGTTCTCCTGTCCAGACACCCTCCCAGCGAGGCTGAATAGTTATATATGATACAAAGGAAACAGGCAACTCGCTCTGATACCTTCCTGGCCTGACGGCATGCCATGGCGCCGACGACTCGGTCGAAGACAGCTGAAGTCATGCACGTGCCTGACGGTACTTCGCACATAGAGCTTTCGTCCACTCTCCACCGACGAACACTTTCATGCGATCGCGACTCACCGCAGTCCCTCATGGATGCCCTTTCAGACGCCTCCTCCTTCGATGAAGAACACCCGCCCATATACACCATAGACCTCAGCCTCTCCCCATCCCAGCGCTACATCTCCGTCGCACGGGACTACAAACTAATCCTAGAATCTCTACCCTACATCTTTGACGAGCTTCTTGAAAGCGTAAATCTCCCCAAAAAGACATTCCACCGGATTGCGCGCGCCGTGCTGCGCAAGATGCATAGTAAGGAACAGACAGAGGAGTTGAGGGGAATAAGTCGTGTCTCTGGAGTGAGAATGAGTATGTTGGTGGCGTATAATGTTCTGCTGGATTTGTTCATGGGATGCACGAGTGGGGGAATTTGTGTGAAGGAGGAGCGGAAGGAGCATAGCGGGGAAGGGGGAGAGAGGGTAATGATGCATTTCAGGACCCTGGATTGGGGGATGTCGGCGCTGAGGAAAGCCGTTGTGCAGTATGAATTTGTGGAGAAAAAAGGGGGCCCTGTCGTTGCGACATCTATCGGGTATGTGGGCTTTGTTGGGGTGTTAACGGGAGTGAGGTGGGTTCTCCTTGCCTCTAGTCTAACCCGTACAAAACGTGCAGGGTTGGGCAAAAACATCGCCAGCCGTGCACATATCCTGCCCTGTTAGCTCGACTCCTTCCCGACCGATGCTGATTGTGACAGACCAGGCCTAAGTGTATCCCTGAACTTCCGACCCTACCACAACAACGACGATTCCCGATGGTCTAACACCAAGTTCTACATTCATCATTTGCTCGTCCTCCTTGGATTTCGACCGTGTATCTCGTCTCATATCCGCGATTTCATCCTTAAGAAAACAAAAAACTCTCACCCCTATTTCTGGATGGGACCTATGCCATCACCAACCACACGTCTCCCTCTCCCTAGTCTTGCTCACATCCTCAAAGCCTTCCCCGCCATCCCAACCACCGCCGCCTACCTCATTCTCTCTGATGGAGACCACACAGCTGTCCTTGAAAAAGACCGTATCACTGCCCAATCCATACTCTCCTCGTCCTTCATTACAGCCACAAACCACGATGTATCGTACGAGCTGCCCTCGGTAACTGGAGTTCAAGCTGCGCAGGCTACGCACTCGAAAACCCACCACTTCGGCATTGGCATGAAGGATCTCGTTGAAGAAAGCATGGATCGGAAACGTTGTATGGTTGCAAAGTGGGAGCGGCGGTGCAGAAGCCTAAGACAGAAACAGAAACAGGAACCTGAACAGAGCCAGCACCAACGGCTATCGACGGGGCGCAGGAGGCGACGAGATGTGGCACTGCAACTGGAGAAGGACGAGGGTTATGTGAGCTTTAATGAACTAAAAGAATGGCTGCTGGAGTTTCCGACTACGAATGATGAGACGCATTTTGTTACCATCATGGACCCACGGAAGGGGACGGTCGAGTGGGTGAGGATGTTTGAGGAAGGTGAGGCTGTGAAGCTAGATCGTTGAGTTGATTACCGCATTCAACGTTCCGCTGTATGGGACGGTTGGAACGCTCGTAGTGCATGATAGCTTCCAGTGCTCGACTAAGAGCTTTGGTCGGCTACATGCAATGCGTTCGTAGCTCCCTTTCACATCCATCGGGCTCAACACGTCAGGGGCCGGTCAACTCAACTCAGTAGGTAATGTCCAATATCTCTAGCTCGGATAACCTATTCGGTTTCCCTGGCCACCATACCCCTCAAATCTTTCACCTTTCTCTGCCTCACCCCGTCTGTCTTTCACAGAATATTATTGCTCTCTGTCGAATTTCAGTTACACAGCCAGATTTCTCGTTCATCAGCCGACATAATATAGAACATAGCAAGTCAGGGGGCTAGTTTGAAATTAGAACTGACGTTTGCATCCTAATGAGTTCTCGCTTTTCTAGGAAGAGGGTTAATATGAGGGACTATATCCTAGTTGTGGCCCACATTACGTCATAGCGTTACTGTAGAGTAACCTTGCGGGAAATATTAAATACAAGCATGTCCTCAACTTCACAGCTTACCAATGCTGCATGCTTTTACTGAGCATAGAACGCGACAAGGGTAGTTAGCGACAAATATTTGTATCCTACTAACGTACACCACAGGCGAGTTGCTCACACACCTAAGTTACTTACTTTTGCTAAGACTCTACTAAACTACTCTTTCTACACTAATGCATTCCTAATAACACTACTTAGATGTGCTAAAAGAACATTAGATATAGCTTACACTTTAGGCTTTTAAGTAAAACATAACACTTTTAAAGTAACATGCTATAGCTATATATAAGGTCTTTTAAAAAATAATAAATAACTAATATACTAAATAACTTTTAACATACACTATAGGCAAGTTGCTTACACACCTAAGTTACTTACTTTTACTAAGACTTTACTAAACTACTTTTTTACACTAATACATTTCTAATAACACTACTTAGATATGCTAAAAAAAATATTAAATATAGCTTACACTTTAAGCTTTTAAATAAAATATAATACTTTTAAAGTAATATGCTACAGCTATGTATAAAAGTTTTTAAAAAATAATAAATAACTAATAACGTACCTAACGGGTTGGCCGGCCACACGGGTTAGCCGGCTACTTTTGCTAAGCCCCCACTAAAACCACCCTATTCTCTCGCAAAACAGCCTACTTTAGCCCTGTATAAAGTAATATAACATAAGATATTATTTAGAGTCTACTTTTACTACTTACTTATATGTACGCAAGTTATGCCTAGTCTAATTGCACTGCTTGCATTGCCTTTAACTTAGCTTACCTTCTTTAGCGCGCACCTGCGTCTTTAGCTTCTTCTTATTACTACGCGCTCTAAACTCCTTTAGAGCAGTTAGACAAGCCTTATTCTTAACTATTAAAGTTTTTTTTACCTAAATTTGCTTCTTTTTATGCAATTTATATTGCGTAGTAGCCTTATTTACTGCTTAAAGCTCTGTTATCTTATAGCCTACTCTATTATATTAATGCCCTAGATAACTATTATTTACTTTTTATTACCTTACTATATTACTTTTAGCTGTCTTTATCTCTTTAAAGCTGTAACAACTACTCTAGTTAATATTTAGCCTATTATAAAGCCTAACTTGTTAAAGTTATACCTGTCTTTATTCTAGATACTGTACTTAGCTTTTATGTTAGCTACTAGGCAAAACTAGCTCTAGATAACTTCTAGATTTTTATAGAGCACTCTTTTATAATTATACTTATAATTAAACTTTATTATAAACTTAAGGTAGTGCTTAACTTATATACTAGTCTAGTTTAAGCTGACCTAGCCTAGATTGCGCTTTGTAGGTAAGGAATTAGCTATATTAGCTATAGCTATAAGCCTAAGGGGAAATCTGCGCGTTATAAGCTTAAGTATGTACTTAATAACTACCTTCTTTTTAAGCTTAGTTAGATTTCTTAATTTAGGCTAGCATTCTGCTTGTAAAGGCTGTCTAGTGCGTTAATTACTTAGTGTTGTGTAAGAGACATTATAGATAGCTACAGCGCGTTATAAAAAGAGTTTTAAGTCTTATTTAAGAGCCTAAAGAGTAAGCTGTATCTAACATTTTTTAGAAGATTTAATCTAGTGTTGTTGTTAAGGCATTATGTAGATAGGTAGAGTTTAGTGGGGGCTTAGCAAAAGTGGCCAGCCAACCTGTGTGGCCGGCCAACCTGTTAGGTACGTTATACTAAATAACTTTTATAAGCTAATTTTATAGCTAACTTATAAAAGCTAAATAATAATAAAAAGTAAGTAATTATTAAGTATATACTTAAGCTATATATATAAGAATTTTTCTTTTAGCTAGTAACTATAGCTAATATAGCTAATTCTTTACACACTAAGTTGTAATAAGGTAGGCGCCCCGCCTGCTAAGCTAATACTATACAACTTTCCCCGCTGTACTAAAAGGTACGCACAAGAATACTTAAGCTAAGTATTCTTGCATAGTATAATATATATATATAGGTAATGCTAGGGTAAGCACTAGCACTAGCGGTTGTCTCTAGCCTAGCCTAAACCTCTATAGGCGAGAGAAGACCACGTGGTTGACTTGCTAACCTTGTTACATAAGTGTAATTTAGGCTATATTAGCATAAACTAGCTTAGTATAATTATAATGTGTTATTTAAAGCTTAAAGAAAAGTTTTAAGTATAAGTATAGTTAGTAAATATCTAGCCTAACGTACTTCACAGGCGAGTTGCTTACACGCCTAAGTCACTTACTTTTGCTAAGACCCCACCCTAGCAAACTCTATTATAGCCTATAACAACCTGCTCTAGCACTATATAGTACAGTACAGCCTAGAATATTATTTAGATACTACTTCTACTTCTTACTTATATATTTATGTGTTATGCTTAGTCTAATTACACTATCTATAGCGCCTTTAGAATAGCTTACCTACTTTAGCTTACACCTGCTTTTTTGCCTTTTTCTTATTACTACGCGCTTTAAACTTCTTTAAAGCTATTAAGTATAAGCTTTATTAAATTATTAAAGTTTTTTTTACTTTAATTTACTTTTTTTATATAATTTATATTACATAGCAGCTTTATTAGCTTTTTAAAGCTTAGTAATTTTTTATTATACTAATACTAGCTTATATATAATTATTACTACTTTTTTAAAACTTTTTTAAATACTTTAACTATAAAAGTTAGTAAACTATTTATATACTTTTAAATTTTTATTTTTATAAGTATTAATTATAACTTAAGTTTTAAAGTATTACTTAAAGTTTATACCTACTAAAGCTTATTATATATAAGTAGTAGTAGTAATAAAGTATGTAACTTTATATTAAGGCCTATAATAACTTATTATAAGTTAAAAAGAACTAATCTAGCGCTTTAAAACTCTTCTTAAATATTACTAAAAGTAATTATAGCATTATAGGCTACTTTAAAGTATAGTAAAAGCTTTATTTTTATAATATAAGTAATCTAGTTATATATAAAGTTTTTAGCTTAGCACTTATACACTTTTTTAAAAAAGTAAAATAACTTATATTAAGTAGCTATAAAAAGTGTAATAAGTAAAAAAGTATATAAATAGTAATAATTTTATTATTTTTATAGTATTACTAAAAATAAAGTAAGTTATAGCTTTTATAGCTGTTAATAACTAGTAAATAGTAGCTACTAATAGTACACTTCTTTATATGCATGTTAAAGTGCTTTAACTAGTTTAGACTAAGCTAATTAGTAGTCTAGCTACACTTAAAGACTATAATAACTTAATTTTAAAGTAAATTTTCTTTTTTATACTAGTTTAAAAGGTAATTACAACCTTAAAAAATAATAAAAAGTAAAATAGCCTACTTTTTAGTATTAATGCCCTAGATAGCTGTTATTTACTTCTAGTTACCTAGCTAGACTACTTTTAGCTATTCTTATCTTTTTAAACCTATAATAACTACTCTAGTAAATATTTAGCTTATTATAAACTTTATTTTATTAAAGTTATATGCGTTATTATTCTAGATACTATACTTAGCTTTAATATTCTTTATAAAGTTAAACTAGCTTTAAATTACTATAAAAATTTTATAAAAAGCTTTTTTATAGTTATACTTATACTTAAACTTTACTTTAAGCTTTAAGTAGCGCTTAATAAATATATTAAGCTAGTTTATACTAATATAGCGTATATTATGCTTAGTATATAAAGAATTAGCTATATTAGCTATAGCTGCTAGCTAGAAGGGAAATCCTTACATATCTAGCTTAAGTATATACTAAATAATTACTTACTTTTTATTATTATCTAGCTTTTATAAGTTAGCTATATAATTAGCTTAAAAAAGTTATTTAGTGTGTTAGTTACTTATTATTTTTTAAAAAACTTTATAAATAGCTGCAGCGTGTTACTTAAAAAGTGTTATATTTTATGTAAAAGCTTAAAGTATAAGCTACATCTAATGTTCTTTTAACATGTTTAAGTAGTGTTATTAAAAATACATTAGTGTAAAAAAAGTAGTGTAGTAAAGTCTTAGCAAAAGTAAGTAACTTAAGTGTGTAAGCAACTTGCCTGTAAAGTACGTTATTATATTATTACTATATTAAAGCTATATATATTATTATTTTATTAAAGTTATATAACGTACTTTACAGGCAAGTTGCTTACACACCTAAGTTACTTACTTTTACTAAGACTCTACTAAACTACTTTTTTTATACTAATGCATTCCTAACAACACTACTTAGATGTGCTAAAAGAACATTAGATGCAGCTTACACTCTAAGCTTTTAAATAAGATATAAAACTTTTAAAAAAACATACTACAGCTATATATAAAGTCTTTTAAAAAATAATAAATAACTATAGCACTAGATAACTTTTATAAGCTAATTTTATAGCTAACTTATAAAGGCTAGGTAATAAGAAAGAGTAGGTAGTTATTAAAACTATACTTAAGCTATATGTGTAAGAATTTTCTTCTTAAATAGCATTTATAGCTAATATAGCTAATTCTTTACATGCTAAGTATAATCTAGGCTATATTAGCATAAACTAGCCTAGTATATTTATAAAGTGTTATTTAAAGCTTAAAGTAAAGTTTTAAGTATAAGTATAATTAATAAATATTTAGCTTATAATAAAGCTTATTTTACTAAAGTTATACATGTTATTATTTTAGATGCTATACTTAGGTTTAATATTTTTATAAGGCTAAACCTACTTTAAATTACTCTAGAACTTTTATAAAAAGCTCTTTTATAGTTATACTATACTTAAATGTTACTTTAAAGTCTAGATAACACTTTCTAAACATACTAAGCTAGTTTATGCTAATATAGCCTAGATGATGCTTAGCGCGCAAAGAATTAGCTATATTAGCTATAAATGCTATTTAAAGAGAAAATCTTTATATATATAGCTTAAGTATAGTTTTAATAATTACCTACTCTTTTTTATTACCTAGCTTATAAAGGTTATCTAGTGCTATAGTTATTTATTATCTTTTAAAAGACTTTATATATAGCTATAGTACATTTCTTTAAAAGTTTTATGTTTTATTTAAAAGCTTAGAGTATAAGCTATATCTAACATTTTTTTAGCACATTTAAGTAGTGTTATTAGAAATGCATTAGTGTAAAAAAAGTAGTTTAGTAGAGTCTTAGTAAAAGTAAGCAACTTAGGTGTGTAAGCAACTTGCCTGTAAAGTACGTTATATTATTATTTTAAATACTATACTTAGCTTTTATTTTTTTATAAAGCTAAACTAGCTTTAAATTACTTTAAAACTTTTATAAAAAGGTTTTTTATAATTATACTATAGAGGATAAAATAGCCTAGTAGTAGCTGTTTTAAAGATTAGATAAAGTAACTCTAATATCTAAGAGAGTTAAAGGCTCTCTGTATATATACTAAGCTTTAGAACATACTATCTCTAGATCCTAAGCTGTGTTCTAGACTCTAAGCCCTAACTAAGGCTCTTAGTATACGCAACATATACTTATACTTAAACTTTACTTTAAGCTTTAAATAACATTTTATAAACATACTAAGCTAGTTTATACTAGCATAGCCTAGATTATACTTAGCGTATAAAGAATTAGCTATATTAGCTATATTAGCTATAGTTACTAGCTAAAAAAAATATTTATATATATAGATTAAGTATATACTTAATAATTACTTACTTTTTATTATTATTTAACCTTTATAAGTTAGCTATAGAATTAGCTTATAAAAGTTATTTAGTATATTAGTTATTTTTTTTTTTTAAAAACTTTATATATAGCTATAGTATATTACTTTAATAGTGTTATATTTTATTTAAAAGCTTAAAGTGTAAGCTATATTAAATACTCTTTTAGCATGTTTAAGTAGTATTATTAAGAATATATTAGTGTAAAAAAAGTAGTTTAGTAGAGTCTTAGCAAAAGTAAGCAACTTAGGTGTGTAAGCAACTTGCCTGTAGTGTACGTTATATAGCTAAAGTATGTGCTTAATAATTACTTACTTTTTATTATTATCTAGCTTTTATAAGTTAGCTATAAAATTAGCTTTTAAAAGTTCTTTAGTATAACGTACTTTACAGGCAAGTTGCTTACACACCTAAGTTGCTTACTTTTACTAAGACTCTACTAAACTACTTTTTCTACACTAATGTATTTCTAACAACACTACTTAAACATGCTAAAAGAATGTTAGATATAGCTTACACTTTAAGCTTTTAAATAAAACATAAAACTCTTAAAAAAACATGCTGTGTAAGGCTAAGATAGTGCTTACTGTAAGGCTGAGATAGCGCTTACGTGCGACAAGTATATATACTATTCTGCACCTAAAAATTAACATTAGTTAATTATTTATACCTTTTAGTTATATTAGCAGAGTAGTGTAAAGCCTTATCCTTACATAATAATTAACTAATAACAAGGATAGTTGTGTGTTTAACCTACACCTTAGACAGCTTAGCTAGTTTTTAGACTAAAACATAAAGCAGCCTCTTCTAGCGCCACGTTGTCGCTGCTAGGAGGTCTAGTGTATATGGCTTAGCTGGCGTGGGCCACTAAGCGTTGCGTTGTGTTTATCCCGCGCCTCTAGGCCGCAGGTGGTCAGCCTCTGGCCGGTAACTAAGACATGCGCATAGGCGCCTCTAAGCTGCGGGTAGGTCATGTGACGCCTAGGACATGCGTCTGCTAAGAAGGGGGATAATGTAAGGCTAAGATAGTGCTTACTGTAAGGCTAAGATAGCGCTTACGTGCAACAAGTATATATACTATTCTGCATCTAAAAATCAACGTTGGTTAATTATTTGTACCTTTTAGTTGTATTAGCAGAGTGGTGCGGAGCCCTGTCCTTACATGCTGCAGCTATATATAGAGTTTTTTAAAAAATAATAAATAACTATAGCACTAAATAACTTTTATAAGCTAATTCTATAACATGGTCCACAAGCGAATGTTCAACACAAGCAAGTGTTCTGCCCTACTACTAAATTTAACTTTAAAGACTATTAATTTAACAACGCAAAAATATACTATATAAAATAAACTACTATAGGATTATTTAATATCCTTGCATGTACAAGAGTTATGCCTAGGCTTGTTGCAGCACTTGCAGCGCTGTGCGCGCGCTGCGCTGCTTTTAGCAGTTAACTCCTCCTAAGGCATTTTACTACCTCCTGCTATACTAGCAAGCTTTTAAGTACTTAACTTAAAGCCCTAATAACTTATTAGAGTTTCTCTTTTCTAAATTTGCTTTTTTTTACGCTGCTTACGCTTTGTAGCTGCCTTACAGGCCCTCTCTAGGGCAGCTGCTTAATTGCGCTGTAGAATAGCAACATAAGCTATTTTAGTAGCGCCCTTACTTAGCTGCTTTGCTAGATTAAGCATAGCAAAAAAAGACAAATTCTAATGCCTTTAAATCTAATTATATAGTAGAGTTAACTAAGCCTTAACCTTATAAAAATTACTAGGTGTTTAAGCCTCCTAGGCAGTATTTAGTAGTAAAGTAGCTAGCTAATTAGGTAGCTGTATATTAAGCTTTAAGAGCACTAGCTCTAGGTTAAATAGAACTAGTCCTATAGCTCTAAAGCCTACGCAGATATTATCTATTATAATTAAGTAACTAAATACTGCTTTAAAGGCTAGTAAGAAGGTTAGCTTATTAATATAGTTAATTTAGTAGTAGATTAACTAGCTAATCTTAGTACTGTACGCGCACTTTAACAGTAAAAAGCAGCTAATGTTAAGCAGCTATAGAATATGTGACGTGTGTGCTGGCATATAGAGCGCTATAATACGCCTCTGCTTGCAGAGCTTTAGGAATTTAACAGAGTAATAGCTTTTATAGCTATTAAAAATAAGTAGCTGCTATAAGCCTACTAAGTAATCTTTTATATGCAGATTAAAGTGCTTTAGCTATATAATTCTATGTTTGTTAGTTATCTAGCTGTTGTTGCTAACACTAATAGCCTAGTCCTTTAGTATATCCTTATTTTTATACTAGGCAGATAGGTGATGCTTGCCTTTAAAGATTACGTACAGAGGTATTGCCTACTTATCTGCGTTAATGCCTGCAATAACTGTCACCTATTTACAGTCGCCTAGCTGTATAGCCTTTAGCTAATTATGTCTATCTGTGCCTGTAATAACTATTTAGCTTAATATAACCCCTATCTAAAAGCCTGTCTTGTTAAAATTATA
>NW_022985201.1:377270-431092 GCF_010093535.1 Lindgomyces ingoldianus
ATGTATAACTTTAGTAAAATAGGCTTTATTATAAGCTAAATATTTATTAACTATACTTATACTTAAAACTTTACTTTAAGCTTTAAATAACACTTTATAAATGTACTAAGCTAGTTTATGCTAATATAGCCTAGATTATACTTAGCATATAAAAAATTAGCTATATTAGCTATAAATACTATTTAAAAAAATAATCCTTATGTATATAGCTTAAGTATAGTTTTAATAATTACTTACTCTTTTTTATTACCTAGCTTTTATAAGTTAGCTGTAAAATTAGCTTATAAAGGTTATTTAGTGCTGTAGTTATTTATTATTTTTTAAAAAACTTTATATATAGCTGCAGCATATTTTTTTAAAAGTTTTATATTTTATTTAAAAGCTTAGAGTATAAGCTATATCTAATGTTCTTTTAGCGCGTCTAAGTAGTATTATTAGGAATGCATTAGTATAGAAAGAGTAGTTTAGTGGGTCTTAGCAAAAGTAAGCAACTTAGGTGTGTAAGCAACTTGCCTGTAAAGTACGTTATTAGTTATTTATTATTTTTTTTAAAAAACTTTATACATAGCTATAGCATATTACTTTAAAAGTGTTATGTTTTATTTAAAAGCTTAAAGTGTAAGCTGTATCTAATGTTCTTTTAGCACATCTAAGTAGTGTTATTAGGAATGCATTAGTATAGAAAGAGTAGTTTAGTAAAGTCTTAGTAAAAGTAAGCAACTTAGGTGTGTAAGCAACTTGCCTGTGGTGTACGTTAACATACTTTTAATTCCACAAAGTTTAACTGCTAGATAGTGCCCAGATTTATGTTCTTAGCTAGGAGAACTTCGGGGTTATGGAGGACTAGGATAATGCGAATATGAAAGAGCACATGAAAGACGCGGGTATGCCTATTATTCAGCAGGTGGCTATTTAGGAACCAAGCGTGCTTAGCATACGCGTGCAATATGTAATCCACAGCAAGGGCTAACTTATGATTGCGAAGCGCAACTCGCGCGATATATAAGAAATTAGTTACAAAACATTAGATAGTATAAACATTGTGTATCCCATCACCATATATGCCTACGGACTTGCCTGGGCAGCAGCAACTTCCCGTGCAAAGTCCCGCATCCTTCGTCCTTTAGGCGGGTTGATGAGAGCACCATACGGGTTAGGGTCGAACTGCTCTGGCTGGACGCATTTGGATGTATCCAAGGGGTTACGGGTGTTTCCAGCGCAATTACCCTCGGTAGGAATACCCTGTTTCTGGCAGATAGCCTTTTGTTGATGTGGGATGCCGTTGGGAAATTGTTTCTGGAGGTCGCATGGGGCCTCGATGAAGGTAACGGTGAGACCTGATTCGACATGCCAATCAATGTGGCAATGGAAAAGGAATACACCAGGGTTGTCTGCCTTGAACCGGAGGACAAGCGCACCTGAGGCGTAGGCTTTAACAGTATCGCGTCTCATTGGAACTTTTGGAAAAGTTGCTGTGTTGCCATCCCAAGGTTGTGTGGTAGTCCGTGCAAGTACCTGAAAGTTGTGCCCCTGTAGAACGTTAGCGGTGTCAAACTGCTTCACCAAATAAGTCCCTACATGTAAGTGGAATGGATGGCCGCCATCATCGAGATTGTTCAAAACGATCTGAACAATGTCTCCCTTGTTTAGAACATATGGATTGGTAGTCTCGCCGTACACCTTAGGGTTCTTCGCATTCTGTCCAGTCGTGAGAGCAGTGAACAGTGTAGGTACTTTTTGCCCTATATAAGGTGTTTTTCCAAGTCCAGCACTGCATGATACATGAGGTTTAGTGTATCTTAAGACGAGGGGCAGCGCTTCTTACCGGGCGCCAACGCTGAAGTCGGTGAAGTTGACATTCATTGTGACAGTCTGGGTCGGATTTCCCAGCAGTGGCTGGCCGTCCAGAGGAACGAGAGTGAAATCATCCAAGAAACCGGGGAAGCTGTCCTTGCGGAGGGGAGTAGGCTTGCCAAATGCGGGATCGTACTCTAAGATGCCATCATTGGCCATGACTAGTCCCCTGATCGTTTTTAGATTTTTAATTCCAAATGCTGAGGGTAGTCCATGGGGATGACTTACTCTGGCACGAAATCGAACATGTCTGGGTCAAACTGCGATACGAACGCATAGTTCTTCTTAGGATTTCGAAGACCCGTGATGATCACATCGTAGCGCTGGGCGGAGGAAACCAGGATAACATCAGTTGGTGTTGATTTGACTATGACACGTAAACACAAAGTATTGAAAAAGAGCATTATGAGGGCGGGTACGGACCTGGGACGCCGTCAATGGCAACAACCTCCATTTTGTGTCCGTCGAATTGTACGTAATGTGCAGCAAGAGCGGTCATGCTAATGATACGGATCAAGTATTTCTTGCCTGGCTTGATCTTGAATGTTTCAGTCTGCTTATCGTTGATAAGAGTTGCATTCGGAATCTGCTAAAGTATTAGAGAAGTACGGACGGTCCCATTGAAATTCTTACAGGCTCGGCACCGCCATGGTCCTATTTTTCGTTAGTACGTAACAAGCGCAAAATGATCGCAATACGTACAATTGTGTTTTGTGCGCTCAGGTAGTAGTGCACCATTCCTGGCATTTGGTCATGATACCTAAAAGGTTGTAAGAAGAGTGTCTCTGGGGTAGGACGTTGTCTTATTACCAATCAGACACTGTCATCACGTATTGGTCTTCAATCTTCAAGGTAGCTTCCCACGCTTTGTCGTGAATGATCATAGGCCCACGGAGACCATCGGGGTACTACAGGAAAGAATTAAAGGGAGATACGTGGCAAGCGGAGGTGGGCACACGAACCTGTCCTGAGGCATGAGAATGATACCAGTATGACCCCGCGGGGTTCGCCTGGAAAGAATATGTGAAGGAGCTTCCAGGGGGAATTCCACATTGCGTTACTCCAACAGGCCCATCCATGTTGACTGAGCCAGTCTGGAATTGGCCATGCCAATGGATTCCCGTTGTCTCATTTCCGAGGCTGTTTGTCGCGTGTACAACGATTGTGTCTCCAACGTTCGCCTCAACCTTTGGCAATGGCCATTTTCCGTTGATGCCAATTACTGGGCGGTCGAACCCATCTGGAGCGGCATGGACCCTTTCCGTCCCAAGTGTCAGTCTTTGAATGGATAGTGTGGTCGAGGGACAGTACTCACCAAGAAATGTCCCAATTGTAGGTCACAACCTTTGCGATTGATGAAGGAATGGACGCCAGAAGCGGCAAGAGGAGAAGAGCGAGTGTCATGGTGCCAGAATCGACAGAAGAACTTGAATGAGTGTTAGAACGGAATGGAAACACTATATATCAAGGAAACTACCCCTCGAGGTGCTAGTGTCCATATATATAGACCGACTTGTGTTGGACTCACCGGAGTTGAAAATGTCACTCTAATGCCTCCCTGTACCAATGCCTTGAGAACTCAGCACACACCGCACTGTGAGCCTAGATATACTTTTTCTGCCGCGTCACAACTCCTTTCTCGCCTCGTTTGGGGGAATTCCGCAAGAAGTGATGGTGGACGCCTGGGGATGGGGGCTTCAATTCTGCTGACTTTGGATGCCATCGTATTGGCCAGCGGCATGCGAGAGGTGTCGGCATGGGAAGCAGATTCCATATTTAAAACTCTGAATAAATCCCTTCCATAACGCCTAAACCGTCTGGATGCAGTACATGGCGTTCGTGAGAAGCCAGAATGAGCCTCCATGGGGCGAGAACAAAGCTTGACTTCGCCGATGTGATCGACGAAAGCCAGGAGACAGGGGTTCATTTTACAGCTGAAAAGAGGTACAGAACGCCATGGTTAAAGTTGGTGATGAGTAGCGAGAGACAGGAGCAAAGAATGGGGAAAGAGAGAGAGCCAAAGGTTCGGACCGAGGGTCCACATTTTCTAGACGCACATCAAAGCTCCCAGCTTCAAGCCACCCAGGTTCTTGGCGCTGGTGAAGGGGAGACTGAAAGAGATCGCGAAGCCGAACTAGAGAACGAGGAAAAGTGAGACAGGGCCATTAGGGATTGATTCTACTCCCAGGCAAAGCACCAAGGCCATTACCCGGATATTCCAAGACATGTTGTATATGCCGCCTCCTTGATTAGACGAAATTGAAGTGTTGTGCATCTGAGCAACCAAGTGCCAAGGCCGAAACGTTGAGCCTTACTTCTGACTGTGTGAGTTGCTCACGAAAAAGACATGAGAGAGCGCACCATTTTCGTCCAATCAAGAACAGTTCGAGACTGCTGACACTGGTTCGTCATTTGCTTTAGCGGAATTGGTGGAGCTGAGCTTTGTCCAAATAAATAGCGCCAACAGTACTGAGGCTGAGGAGGCTTGCTTTCGGCGGAGTCGAAGGGCCTCTCCTGCCTCCACGGATTGAGGCTGAAGGTCTCTCATCGCCGTCATTTCATCTTGCGAAGTCTCCTCAAAGAGAGAATTCATTACTGAAGTTTACCTTGAGGAACAAGAAACAGTGCTCCAGTCTGTCTCCGGGCTTCTCCTTCAGAGATGTGGACGGTTCCGCCATTAAAGAAATGGATGTCTCCAAGAGCTTATCGGCCACCTGATGCGGCTAGTTGGGACTGCAGCGGCAACTTTTCGAACACGAGACTAGATCATAAGCTGATCGGGCCTCGAGCCTCAAGCTGAGGCTGATGAGAAATGCGGGCGAGCGAGAGAGAAGAATGCAGGTCGGGAAGGCCCGGCTAGATTTGAATAGAGAGTCCACTAACCCATTTCAGGAACCGAGCGCCAGTCATGTGAAGATCCTCCCCTAGAATCGAATTCTTTTTTCTGCGCTTCTTCCATTGAAGAGGCTCTTGAAAGCTATCAAGCGTTCTTCTGGTTATGAATAAGGGTTCTCGGAGGAAGCGTGGACTTTCCTAGCGCTGAAAAGATGCTAAGTTCATCCTGAACCACTACGGGAAGCCTTGCACTGATGATGTCGCAAGCCTTCTTTCTCGTATCTACAGAATTGTGGCCCTTGGGCAGTGAGCCACTAGGCAACTGCCAACAGAGGATCTAATATTATCCCACGATGCACCTCTCAGAAGAACAGATCATCATGACTTTCGACCAATTAGCTCGAGAAGTCGTCCTGGGTTATGGTCCCTATGAATCAGTCCGATTGGAGTGTGATGGGTATCCTGTACACGACCAACGCAGTGTTTTAAAATATGTAATACGGAAGTTAATGTGCATCTACTAGCTAGAGTTCCGTATCTGCCCAACCCTCTCGAGAAAGCCCAACGCCATAGGCAAAATGCTTGATGCATCATTTGACCTCAGTCGCAGATGGAGTCCAGGAAGCGATCGTCTCAAGATCACAGTACTGAACAACACGCATGATCTTTCCGTGAATCTATTCTGCGTCGATAGGCCGCAATTGCTATTACTGACGCTTGATTCATATCGTCGCCAGCATGAGCCTCTGGATTCAGACGACTTCAATGCGGCTCTAACTCTGATTCGCGATCCTCCCTCCATATTCGGTATATTCATCGGTGGAGGTGCGGCAGGCTGCAGTCGCGTACGCAAACACATGCAAGGCCTGCGAGGCCCGCCGTTCGCCTTTGACCTGTTTACCAGCGAAGATAAGAAGACAATACCTTTCAAGTTTTATTCTCATCAGTTTGTCGATGGACTTGGTGTAACAACGGCGTCTGATCCTGTGGAAATGTACGAAGTCCTTCTGCGTCAATCAAGGGATGCATTGAGCTCCTATGGGTTGCAAGAAACGGAACCATGTGCTCATAATATGGTTCTTTAGAAAGATTGGATGATTGTGTTCCCGAGGAGAAATGCGTACCTCGTAAGAGCATCTGCTAATGCTGGTGGCATGATGGGCTCTATATGGGTTTCAGAGAAGAGAGTGGCCGATGCCTGGGCGGAGTTGGGATACAGAAATGTTTTCGAGACTCTTGGAGTTCCTCGATGAGCGAAAGTGAACAGATCCCGGCCTCGGCATCACTGTACGGACTGAGCTCCAAGTGATGTCTCAAGATTATCACAGTGCTATAGGAGGACGTATTCAAGTTCGGACACTTCGATGCACACTATGATCTCTACAACTAGAACGGATGGCTAATCCTGGGCATGGACTTGTAGACACTGTGAGAGGATTATCGGTATTCCGGTTTCGGAGATACGCGGCGACTCCTCATTCCTCTTCGTCTTTAACTTAAGTTAACGTATTGGATGAGTCATCCTACAAGATCATCTCAACCTTCTCAAGCTTGCAAAGCCCCTATACCTTCAGTGTGAATAAACTAGTGAATTCACTAGCATTTGCTGAGGTTCATCTTCCAATCACTCTTGTTCTCATTCCCACTTGCGTTGTGTAAATTATCAACCTCTTTCCTGAATTTAGAATAATAGGTACTAAGCAATCTCACTCCGAACCATTATTCCCGAAATGTATACCTCGGCATCTAGAAACCTCTCTGAGAGAAGCATCCTTATAACGGGAGCCTCAGTTGGCATCGGCCGGAGTACCGCCTTCGAATTCGCACGCTCTTGCCCATCAAATCTCAAGATCATTCTCACAGCGCGTCGTATCGACAAACTACACCAAGTTTCAGAAGAGATACAACAAGAAGTCGGAAATTGTGTCAAGATTTATGTGAAGCGACTGGATGTTTCCAAACCTGGAGAGATAAATAGATTGGTTGTGGAGTTACCGGAAGAATTTAAGAACATCGATATGCTCATGAATAATGCGTCAGTGTGACTCTGACTCTGTTTTTGTGGAGAATGGAAAGCTTACTATCAGGATAACGGGTTCATGGATGGAGTCGAAAGACCTCCTGATGTACCCCAGAAGATTATTGAGGCTGTATGGGCGGTGAATGTTACGGGTGTAATTACTATGACTCAGGCAATCCTCCCTAATTTCAAGGCGAGACCAAGTGGCGGAAGAGGAGACATCATCATGCTCGGGTCCATCGCAGGACGGGATCCCTACGTTGGAGGGACGGTAAGTGGAATCATGCCCAAGCCTGAGGCGACTAATGACATGGGAATACGTTCTGTAGCTGTATTGCTCAAGCAAGGCTGCTGTACGAGCTTTTACCGATGCTTTAAGAAAAGAGCTTATATCAACGAGGATTCGGATTATCACGGTCGATCCTGGCCATGTATTGACAGTATGATCCCAGAAAGTTGTGCCCTATGTGTTTAAACGAGGGATCAATAGGAATTTACCAACATCCGATATCGCGGAGATCAAGAGAAGGCGGAGGCTGTCTATGCGTGAGTCATCCTAGGACACACATATGTTCCCTTACTAATCATTAAAAGCGGTTATGACCCTTTGAGCCCCGATGATGTCGCTGAGGTCATAGCCTTCGCTGCAAGTAGGCGAGAGAATGTTGTAGTAGCCGAGACCCTGTTGTTCCCCACTTACCAGGTATGCGGTTTTCCGGGTGCAGCAAGCCCAAAGCATTCACCCTTACCTATTCGTAGGCTTCATCAACCGACATATTTCAGAAGCTCTAAACAAATTGAGCGTATATGATAAATCACAAGAGTCCGTCTGTACCTCTATTACTCGTTGGGTGAGGTAAGCAACTTCAGATGCTGATTATACGTTGGCGTCTCCCAAGCCTGATTTCACAATGTGTTTGTAGACTGGGTAACTCTTCAGCTGCAACCTTGGCTTCACCCTCATGAGGGTCCATCGGTGTCTCTCTACCAAATGAGATACTAGTATTGAAGCAAATACCGATAATAAAAGGCCAACAAGCTTCGAGCTATAATCTAGTTAGCACAACAGTTCAAAGTCTATCTTTGCAACCCAAAGCCTTGCCAAGCTTTACCAGACGCAAACTTTGTGCAATAATTCTTAATACCAGATCAAGATACTTATACCCTACTACATGTGCGTCATATTCATCTAACCACATTACTTTCGTAAGATCAAATATGCCTAGTCTCCCATAAAACCACTAGGACGACCAGTCTCTGCTTGGGGAATCTAACTACTTTCATCTTCTAGAGAACAAGGGTTGGGAACCCAAAACCATGAAACTACAGAACTAAAAGACTGATATAGAGGGTAGAGCGTGCTCTGAAGGTTGCGGCAAACGGATGGCCTACTCATAAAACAACAGGCCGGCTGAGGCCCATAATCCTGATATGTAGGCTTAGGTAAGAGAAATTGTGATGCAATTGCAAATAGAAAAGTTGGGGATGGGAGTGACGCTGGAGAAGAGATGAGGCGAGCTTATATAATCCATTTTAGGCATGGATCCCACAGGTGAGCGCACCACCAACCTTCCACTTCCAACAAACCGCAGCTAGCCTGCACCCACCACAAACATGCTCTCGCGCACTATCCACACCCGCGGCATCGTCCGCCTTCTCCCTCCCCTTCGCGCTGCATATATGACAACACAATCCTCGGTAAACCAAATCCCCACCAATGACCCGAAGCCAAAGCCCGCGAAGGCCAACGTCTCGGCCACAAATGAGCTACCCACATCCTCGGTGGGCTCTTTCGATGGCGGCTTGCAAGAGAGCGTTGAGCAGGGTGAGGAGTTGAGGGTTATGCAAGCTCCGAACCGACAGGCGCCGAATAGGAAGGGGATCTGGAGTCGGAGCCAGCAGCCGAGGGAGGTTGCGATGACGGGGCCGAGGTTTGAGCAGACCATTTTTGAGGATCAGGTACGTCTCGCGGGTTCAATTGGTTGGTTCATGGCATTTCCTGCCTGCCTGGGGATTACTAGCAGCGATTGGGGGATGAAACGCGGAATTCGAGAGTCTCGCTGACATGGAGCTTTGTACTAGCCTCGACCGTACGCCGCTATTGAACTGATACACAAGCAACCTGTCCGCTGGACAAAGGAGCGCGTCGTATCGTGTGATGGCGGAGGCGGACCATTAGGACACCCGAGGGTTTTTATCAATGTGGACAAGCCGAAGATCTGTTGGTGCACATATTGCGGGCTTCCCTTCGTACGTCTCTCTGCTCTCTTTTGGAAATCCCTGGAATCAAAGAAGACAGTCATCCGATGGTGGCGATGTACCGAATTATACTAATCGAGCAACATAGGCCCATGAACATCATCGGAAGCACCTCGAATCCTTACCGTCGACACCGTACCCTCTCGGTCCAACTGGTGACCCAGCTGAAGTTCCCGAGTCACAGAGAATCACAGACGAGCCGCTTGGGCAGCGATAGAAGGGATTAAGAATGGAATGCACAAACTGTATATATCTAGTAGCAAGAAAGTTTTCTTCACACGCCAAACCCTCAGAAACTTCCCCAACCATGCCAATTGCACAACCCAAGGCGGTACTTTTCATCTAATGCCGTTAATATCCTTTTGATCCCATAGCTTTCTGAGGCTCTGTCACAAAGAGAGTGCAACAACGACCCCGCCTAAACCTTCCACTCTTCGCTTAATCTCACCTCCCCAACCCTGATGTCAACCTCCCATCTGCCTCTGTGTGCATATCCAACATTTCCCATGCTTTCCGCCCCGACCACAACCTCTTCCTTAACAACCTTCATCATCCTCAGCATCTTCACGCTTGCCTTCTTTCCCGGCGCCTTCCATTTTGTGCTCTGGGCCCCTTACAATCTAATATTTCCTTCTCCCCAGGAACCTGGCCGCCCCACCAGCGTGCTTTGTGAGAGTCCGAATTACTGTATCGCGCCAACGAGGATGACTTGGCAAGTTACGAGAACTTAATGAGGGCCTAGAAGTACCGAAGGAGCTAATTGGTGTTGAATTAGGTTCCAGAAACAGTTCACCCTTCCGTCGAAGAGTCGTGGATCATACCTCATAACCGACACCATCGTGCGTGAACTGCCTGAGATCAAGAACTACAAGGTACGCAAACCAATTCTTCTCTCCTAATACATACTATCCCAAGCCTCTGTCTCCCTCCCCACCGTCAGCCACTCAACCATAGCTAACCCCACCGCCTTCCCCAGGTCGGCATCCTCCATCTCTTCATCCAACATACGTCTTGTGCCCTCTCCCTAAACGAAAACTGGGATGAAGACGTCCGGGCTGACATGTCTGACGCACTTGATCGCATTGTCCCTGAAGACAAACGCGGCGGCATGTATCGCCACGACGCCGAAGGCAGCGACGACATGCCGGCACACATCAAGAGCGCGTTGGTGGGGGCTAGCATCACGATTCCGATCTCGAATGGGAGGCTGGCGACGGGGACATGGCAGGGGATCTGGTATTTAGAGTTTAGGGCTGCAAAGCATTCGCGGAGGGTGGTCGCGACGATCCAGGGGGAGAAGTTGTGAGGGAGAGTGAATGGTAGAGTGGTATTGAAGCGAAGCCGATATGCACAGGTGGAGTATACCAACGGCCTTGGGAGAGATACAAAGTTCCTTCATTACGGGCAGACTTCATGATGGATTCGTTGGGGTAGCGATGACAAGGTCACGAGGACGGAGATGCATTTTATGAAGGTAAGTAGTATGGTGGCATGCAATTAAGGAGATGGTTTCTGGGCCGTCGTTGCTCGCAGGTGCATACATGCTCATAAACCGCTTCGCCAAAGAGGAATCCCAAGCCCTGCCTTCAGTCGTTCTGCCTCTTACCCCGGGCCTGATTATCGAGAGGCTCAGAAATCAAATCAAGATGAAGCAACTAGAAGCACCGTGAATCGCCTTGGAAAAGGAGAAAAGCAAGCACAATACCAACGCTCAAACTAATCGGGGTATCTTGGGAAAGAGAAAATTACTGATCCGATTGATTGATATCGACATTGGGGACCGGTGAATGAAACCAAGACTTGAGAAGGGAAGATCCGGCAGGGGGGGCTTTGACGTGAGGATGCTCAGGTCTCGCTACCCGGACAACAGGAATCAAGGCCTCGTGAGTCAGCTGCTGAGCATGATATCCATCTACAAATATGCTCACTGTAGCCTCCTTTGTAAGCTATTCACAGTGGATTTTTAGTGCCATCCACGAGGCACTCGAGATTGATTGAGCTGAGATGTTTGGCCAGAACATGGGATTCTTTGAACGGCAGATACACTGTAGGGAGCGTGGTTCCGAATAGGAGGGAGAGATTTTTGCCATTCGTGTTTGACTGGTGCAGATGTAGCTGGACCTCAATGATCTCACTGTAGCGTTAGCGCAGATACGGAAGTGCTGGAGTAACACCTGCATACATGCTTGCCCACGTTGCATGCCAACCCTGTGCCTTCCACTTCACTCCCGGATGAAGACCAGATATCCCTTCTCGCCATCCATCTTCCAGCGGCCCGGTTGGCAATCGTTCTCGATCGTGTAAAAGGCCCGCAGATGCCAATCGCCACTCTTCTCGCGGCACCAGAAAGGATCGTCTGGCTTGGCATCCGCAGGTTTGATCTTCTTGGGCTCGTACGCTCCACGTGCGGTCGCAATCCTACGGGCATCAAGATCGACTTCGTCCTTGGTCCGACCACCTATGTATGAGCTTGGTACTAGCGCAGCTGCGGTGGGGCTCTTCTGGTGATGTGTGGTGCCAGGATAGACATAGGTGTACGGGTAGTTGGCAGCTGGAGCCGCAGCTGGTGGGGCTGTGCTGCTAGGAGCCTGATACGTATAGTAGTACTGGTAAGAGGGGTAGTAAGCACACTGCGTTGTGGTGGGAGCAGTGGAGGAGGGTTGAGGGTAATAGTAGTAGTAGTATGGATACTGTACTCCGGCTAGTTGGGCGACTGGGGCTTGCTGGGCAGCTGGAGGAGCTTCCACTTGACGAGGCGGGTTGTGATAGTACCCGTTGCCGCCAGCGCGAGGAATGTATGTGTACTCCCAGCGAGTCTGGCTGAAAGGTTGAGGATTGACCATGGTAGGTAATCGACGGTAGTTGGTGCAGAGAAGAAGGAAGGGTTAGAGCAGAGGTTCAAGAGACGTTGAAGAAGGCAATTGAAAGGAAGGGTGAGTGTGGTAAGAGAAGAGGCTGCCGCTGCGGCGACCAGCTTCGGCACGTGGATAGACAGGTTTAATGGGCGGTGTGAAGTGGGAGGAGCGGAAAGATCAGGAAGGCGCGACACATTGACTTACCATGGACTGGCTCTCTGGAAGCCGGCTTGTACCGCCAGTGCGGTATGATTTCCTCCTTCTTGTTCGCGGAGGCATATCCTCAAGAGCCATACCCGTAACAAGCCATTTTTGAGGGAGACACATCTTCGGGAGCCCCACTTGAGCACGGAAGATGGGAATCTAGAGACGACACGAGGAACGGACTGTATGCTGCGTGAGTAGGAGGTTTGCTGTTTTGTCATGCCTTAGGTCTTCGTCTGCTTGATCAACAACAAATCACCTGACCACGCGTTCCTTTCACCGCTCTCCTAAATCTTCGCCACGTCAAGTTGAAATCACGTTCCATCATGCTAGATATCCGGCGAACTAATCACTCGTATCTCACAGAGTCATGGCTGTGAAATTCTCTAGGCTTCTGAACTCATCCCCCTTCTTTACCCTTCCCTGACTTGCTCTTCGTGACTGCACCCGTATCGAAAGTTCCCATCCCCGCGGCCCTTGACCCCGCCCGTACCTGAGTCTTTAGCTTCCCACTTCCAAAAAGCCCTTTCACTATATTCGTAACCGGAATAACCGTCCTCGTCGCAAACCACGGTGTGGCCCACACGCTCAGCACAATCCTAAATGGCAACAACATTTTCGTCACTGCATAAGCCGTTGCAAATTCAACCACCAGCCTCACTCCGCCCTCGCCAATGTCCCATGCTTTGCCCCCCCTCCTCATTTCCAATTGAACCTCACGCTCGGCTTCCGACACTTCATCGGATCGTATCCAGCCTTTGCGGCGAAAGTACTTGCCGAACCGCTCGACACCTTGGAGGACCCACGTCCCTTCTGCAAACCATGAGGGAAGCCAATGAGTGTAGTGGAATGTTGCGACGAGGCTTAGGAGGGGAACTATGGCGGTGATCTCGTGAAGCAGAAGGAAGGCGGTTATGTGAGAGACTGGAGCAGTCGCGAGGGCATTCGTGTACTTGTGGAGGAACTTGGGAAGATGACGATTGAAGCGCTCAATGCGGGATTGTGAGGGTGGTGGCGAGCGAGGCTGAGAGGTATGTGGTCTTATAGACGACATGCGAAAGGGGCTTACTGCCTTGCGCGAAGAGACTTGAAAGAGCGTCCGTCGAAACATGTTAGGAGCAGAGAATAAATGAAACATCACCTCAGACCCCTAGTCGCTAGCTCTTCAAAAATGAGAACCCTAGCCGCCATCCAGCGAAGGCGTGTATGAGAAGAATCCAGCCTTTTGACTTTTACCTTGTCGATGACATGAATTCCCGGAAGAACATAACGCCGGGCTAGCCCCAAAGGACTGAGCGCGGCCATCCCCAGATCCAATCTTCGTCCACTTCATGGATCCTTGTCCGCTTTAAGCGCTCCGATGCGTTCTATTTTAACGCCTACACAACCGATGAGAAACCTTCAGCCTCGCTGTCAAACTTGGGAACGGGCTACCACTCTTCCGCTGATTTTCGGAGAATTTGGGTGAGCTTTAGGTCTATAAAGGTGGATACCTGCATCAAAGAGTTTCAAGAAATTATAGAAGGGTTGGGAGGGAATCGATTGTTGGGAAGGAATGTTATAAAGAGGAGCAGTTGTGGAAACATATCACTCATTGGACTAAACACCATCACACTAAGAAGGAACGGAATCTTATCTGCGACTTTATTGCCCGAGACCTACAAATGGACCCGCTACCGCAGTACGGTTTTCACGCCTTCATCTCATATCTTCCACCCACTTCCACCCCAATCACAACATACGGCAGCGCAATAGAAGTTCACGACTTTCCTCCAATAAACCCCCTCAACACCTCATCCTGGACCATACTGTGGTCCTCCGCTCCCTCTCTCATCCGCCCATCTCCCACCGTCCTTTCATGCCTGGTCCCGAACCACCATCTCCAGCCCACTTCTCCCGTGTATCCTTCCCTTCCTCCGCTTCATCAACAACTTTCTCTAACATGCTAATACACAGCACTACTAGCTCACTATACGCGCCACAAAACCTACCCACGGGTACGATTGTGAAAGATGGCATACTGATGACATATTCTTCGATCACAATGGCGAGAAGGACAGGGTGGGCCTAACCCAGCGAGTCAAAAGCGGATATTGGAAATTTGCAGGAACCTTACTCGGTCCACTTACCCTATTCTTAAGGGATGGGAGAAGAGCAAGGCGAGTGCAGAGACATGCGAAGAGGAAGGAGTGCGAGAAAAGAGGGAGCACACATGTTCTAGTTCCCGATGTGTGGGATGTCTTGACGCCGTGGTGGCCGTACGTCAGACCTTAGCGAAAAGTTTGCAGGCGATATCATGGAAACCGCGGCCTTCACTGAGGTTGCCTTTTTTAGACTGGGAGATTAAGAAGGTGCTGTGTATTCAGAACCAGAGTGTAATGTCGATCGCACCTTCATCAACGTTGTCCCAGGCACAGAACACGAGCTGCGGAATATGATGGGTCGATGGGGACCCGGGTTTCCGGGGCATAGTGTTTCGGCGTCCCAGTTGGCTTTGATGAAGGAGCCCTCGCTATAGAATATGAAGGACAAGGTGATGCGAGTACTCGAAGTGGGATAGAGAAAGATAGCAACGATAAGAGGAGGTGCGCTCCAAGCACAATGAGCGCTAACATGAAAGACGAGTACAGCGGCTGGCTAAAAGAAAAGGGGTTTTCGGTTTTCGCAAGTCCTTGGTCCAGGGGTGGTGGAAGTGTAGTTGCATCCAATATCTGAGAATATTTCAGGTTCTAATGAATAAATGAATAATGAAGAAGTATTTGGTATGACAAAATGTTCAAATTTGATGAAGAATAGTGACGAAGGTGTACATATATTGGTGAATATATGGCTAACATTCAACACAGCTTTCCTTCGTGACCCCCAAACGATCCATAAATAGGACGTCCTGAATAAACAAATCCTCTTTTTAGACTGGCAATAGTGTAGAATGAGTACATGGAAGGTGTGATTGGTCGCAAAAGGGAACCTGCGGAACGCCAGCTGCTAATAGACGATGGTGTGATTATCTAAGGTTCTCTTCGTCATCCCTTCTCGGGCTGCTTGCATTCGATGGGGGAAGTTAGCTTCCGCATCCCCCCCCCAACCTCGCCCTTTGAAATTCAGCACCGCAAACTAACTTATTCATATAGAAATTTAAATCGCCAGAGTATAATCATTCCCTCACTACATCCGCAGCGCCTATATGATCCATTGCTTCGAGAGCACGTATTCTAAGACGCCTTACAGCTTCGCTACGTGCACTGCGCATTTACAACTTCCCCCCGCTTTCTCTCCCTGGTGCTGGTGTTTTTAAAGCCTACCTGGTCAAGACGCTCGTACATCATACTGTCAGTACAATACATCGAACCAGATACCTCAGAAGCTCAGATTTGTCCACCCTATCATGTCCTAGATGTCTCAAAATAGCTCAGTAGTTCTGAGCAAAGTCACTTATCAGTTCTCCATTCTGGTGCCCGTCGCCGAGACACCTACGTATTGTTCCACCGGATGGCTTCTGCTTCCTCCACCAATCCCCGAAGTATTCAGTAATGAAACCTACTTACAGTTCTGGAATATGCCTTAATGGCTAAACCATTGCTGCGATAAAAGAATCGAGACTGTTGCCACAGCACAGCGATGTTGAGAGGTACTACGTTGCAAGATGTTGTAAAAAGGTACGTTTGAGCTTGTCTACCTGACCTTCACAGCCACAGTAGGCTCTCATTGACGCCGGCGGATAGTAGTATGTCTCTCGAGTCTGATTCATGTTCAAGCCAAGCCTCGACTCCCTTCGATGCTATCGTGCTCTCACTTTCAACACCAGCTTCGCTAAAAGCTGGGTTAAAACCGCAGTATGGGACCGTACCAGTTTTGGGGAGGGGCCTTACACAATGAAGAATAATATGACTGTGCTTTTGTCCGGGACAACCTGGGCGAACCCAACCGCTATCTGCTAACAGGCAAACGAGCTATTCTGGTTTCCTTCCTCCCATGCAACCTATTTGGCAAAATTGATCTACATACAATTTACTGTGACACCAACAATTTTCATCGCCGACGCCTTTCTCACTACCATCACCGGCATTTCCATCCACGATCTCTACACAAACCACTGTCCAGAACCATGATCTAGCCCCAGCCTCGGTACCGGTGTGGAAGCTGGAATACGTGTTGGAGTGATAGTCAGCACGACCATTTTCGTCATAGCTGCTTCCTTGCTCATCTAACAATGAAAGAGTTTGGAGCAGCCTACGGTAGCTAAGCTACCTAAGAGTAATTCCATGGGCTGGAAACCTTTTCTCGAAGGAAACAGGAGAAGGATAGATCGTCTCATCCGGTCGAAATCAATTCCAAGACTGTATATGCAGTTCTCAGACTACCCAATGAGCTGGAAGCATGCAGATTGTCCAGATATGAGTTAGAGATGATGGATGGCTTCCAGATGGCCTTTTCAGTCAACCATCAAGCTTTACTGCTCAGGGACTTCTCCGCAGATTGCAGATGGTAGAGTGAACATGAGTTCACGCAGTGCTGGAAAGAAACTCATGCCAACATGAACATTTCTTTACCCTATACTTCTATCAGAATACTTAGGTGGTGCTATAGGGCTAGAAGTTGATCCTTTGGGACGTAAATGATGTTGGTGGCTGGAGAACTCGGAGAAACGATATAGCGATTGCGTCACTTCATATCAGCATCTCCACGACGTGAAAGTTGAAGTAGTACTGAAACGATACTACCGCCCTCTGTGGACTAGAAAAGTAATCTTGAAAAGCGGGGGTGGTGTGCGTAGCTAGGGAACTCTGAGAGACAAGACAGGAAAAATGTGACTTTATATTAGCATTTCCATGATGTGAAAGATGAAGTAGTGCTGAAATGATACCACTAATTTGTAGGCTTAGACAGCTTGCACAGCCTACAATCGGTCGATTACAATCTATACTTATGCTCCCTTCCCCAGGCTTCTTGCTTCCGACTCTACAGCGACACTGGGTACCCACTTCCCAACTCTCTCTCCAGCCCCAGGCGTCAAGCCTGAAGTCCAGGGTTAAACCCTTCCGGTTGCAGCCCCGTTTCGTCAACCTCTTCCACCTCAGCCACTCTCTCCATGCCCACCTAATCTAAGCTCGTTGATCCACGGCACGACTTCAAACAGAGCTCACAGCTTCGCCCCACCCTCCATAAACTCGCCCAAATCTTTTACAGGCTTTACACCGGTACTCATCTGCAGCCCAGCTTTCCAAATATGCACATCTTTAATCTGCACAGGTCCACCCACCGCCTTCTCTACCGCCAACCCCAAAGCCGCTTTCGCTTCATCAAGAACCTTATCCACAACCTCTTTCCCAAGCTTCAAGTCCTCGGAAAGATGCGCCAATAGAGCGTTTGAGACAGCATCGCCTGTCTTCAAAGACTCTGGGTCGAACGCCAGAGGTAGGAGCCTGGTACGAAGTTTTTCGGTGTTAGGGGTGATGTTTTCTGCGGCAAGAATGGTGGATACGGTCTGGATGGCTTGCAATTTGTGTTCTTCTGCGGTTGATTCTTTGGGTTTGGCTTGCGCAACAAGATGTACGCTGAGCTTTGCGCGGGATGTGGAGCGTGGGCTGATGTAGTGGGTGAAGAAGTCAATGAGGTGTTGCTTGGAGAGGGGTTCGATGTGTTTGACGTCTTCGTCGGCTGTTCAAAGCATTAGTATGCATACATTAGCTCAGCCCGCCTCGCCTAACGGGAAAGGAGGGAAGAAGTCACGTACCTTTCAAAAAATCATAAGTATCACTAAAAATATGGCTCCAAAACCTCGAGGTTTCCTGCGCAAGATTTTTCAGCTTCTCCAACCTCTTATTAACCACAGCACGCTTATGACCTTCAAACTCATCCTCCTTCATCTCATGTAGCATTTTCTCGAAACTCGTCAAGAAGTGCTCGATACGCCCCTCCAAGTATTGACAGTCTTTCTCTGATTGTATCAAGATTCGGTATCCAGCCCAAGTATCCGTAAAGGTGCCGCCTGAGAAAACAACATAGCCAAGCTGCTCAATGGTCCGCAATTGATTGAACGCTGGCTCGTCTGTCATTTGTGCGAGAAGGAGGATCTTCGCTCGTAGATCCCGGTCCGCGCTATTTCCAATATAGAGGCTATACTCAATGCAGTGATTCACATTCGCCGGGTCCTTTAGCTGCCGCTCATGCACGTAACTACTGCCGGGCGGAAATATCAAGGTCCTTCGAATAGGTAACTGGCTCGGCGAAAGCTTCTTGGGCTTTATGGTCTTTTCTACGAGATCAGTAATCTGTAGCGCCTCCTCTTTATATAGGTTTCCATGGGCCATTACTTCAATATGGCATTGAGCGAGGATTTGGGGGTAGAATTGCTGGACATCCTGGGCCGAGATCCCTTCAAGCTCTTTCAGTAGTTCATCTGTTAGAAAAGCCTTTTCATTCTTGAGAAAGCGGGAGAAAGTTCCAATTTGATGGAATGGTTGGCCAAAATCCCAGTTCCGGAAACCGCGGGTTAGACGGTCTTGGAGGATTTTGAAGCGATCCTCCCGGGCTTCTAGATCTCGAATTGAAACAAGAACCTTCTCGAGCAGAACGTGAAGTTTATCGTTGTAACCCTGTACAGTAATCGACAAGCCAGTGCTGTGGGTGCTGAAATCATAGACAAGCCCCGAAATATCTGCATCGTAAGAGTATTCTACTAGGGCATCGTTGACTAGATCGCGATACAAAGCGCTCATAGCTGTCGTCCTTGCAGTGAGGTGTGGGAGAGGAGTTCGTAAGTAAATTTGGACATTGGCCTTCGGAACCCAGAACTGGTCATCCTTCTTATACCAAGTCCGTACATTCTCATCATTCCGTATCAGCTTCGGTACTTTCAGTGGCTCGTCTACCTCTTTCTTCTCCACCTCGAGTCGGTTTGGGATGAACTCGTTCTTGTGCGGGAAATGCAGATCTGCCGGTCGCTCCTTTGCAGAATTCTCAAAAGCATGCTTGATCTCGGTAAGGAAATCTCCTGGAATCTTTTCGCTCGTGTACTCTGTTCCATACCACTTTTCTTTCTTGTCCCACCCACCCGGGAATTCTTGGCTAACAATGTTCAACCTAAAGTTATCCGGCCGAAGGTAGGTCATGGCTTGGCTAATTGCTTCAGCGTCAAATTTCCTAATGACGGCTGGTCCGCTAAGCAACATTTTGCGATCGTAAGGTTTCTGCATTACACTGCCTAAAGCACTTGTCGTCCTGCTCGGTGGGCTTTTCTGCTTAAATCTGAAGTCTACTTCGCTCATTCGGATCTGTTCTTCGACAACCCATTTCTGTGGAGGTTGCGCCCGAATCATGGCGATATACTGAAAGATGACTTTTGTAACTTCCTTGTAGTGCGTTAGTCCGTCTTCTGTGAGCTTGACATTGATGTTAAAGAGTCCAGAGCCAGGACACATTGATGAGCCCCCTGCTCCGAGACCATTTGCCCAGCCTTTCGCCTTGATATATGCAAGTATACTTCCAGGTCCTTCATGTCCAATAAGGTGGCTGAGATATCTTGACGGATGTGATTCGTATAAGTCCTCTTCGTCACGGTACAAGAACGACAGCTCTAGTGACCGTGATTGAAAGACTGGGCGCGCAAATGTTTGGGTCAATAGTTCATTCTCCGTGTACACAGATACATTGTCCCACCGCTTTCGTGGCAGATCCTTGTTCGGCACTTTTGAGAATATCTCATCTGCCCATTCTTCTAATGTGTCCAAGCTCTCACGTCCAAGGATAACCAATTTCATCCTATTTGCGGAGTAGTGAGTAGAGTAGAACTTGATAAATTCATCTCTGATCTTAACGCCCCTTGCAATGGGGTCATCGTGAAGGGTTTTCCAGCTACCTGTTGAGAAATGACAGTATGGATGGTTCGGATTCGACAATGCCTTGTTAAGCTGGTGCAATCTCCAAGAATCACTTTGTAGGTTCTTCTTGTTTTCTGAGTCTACAGCTTTGATTTCGCGATCCACTGTGTCCTCTAAAAACAAAGGTGCGACGAAGAATTGGCCAAAGCGGTCAAGTGCTCCCCAAAGAGGTGACTCGTCTTTCAAGGTTGGCAGGCTTTCCTGTGTGGCGTTCGGTGACGGTGCTTTGCTGTTTGTAGGTGTCGATAAGGAAGCGGCGAGCTCGAAGTAATAGTTTGTTGATGTTGATGCCGTATACGCGTTAGAGTGTCCCGAATGAGCGTTTAGATATTGATTGTAGGCATTCTCTTTAGGGTACTAGGTGTCCTTGTTAGTCTGTGTATTAAATCCATTGTGCATTCGCGAATTCTAATATTCTTCAAAGCAAACTGCCATAACTAAGATAATAGAGCTTGTTCTATAGAAATAGTTGAGGGGTTTGCACCTAGGGACATGTGGTCTAGACTCACCTTTTCTGTTCCCATGAACAACAGGTGCTCTACCGCATGCGCAATTCCTGGCATATCCTCCGCATCGCTGAAACTGCCCACGTTGACATCTAGGGCAGCACTGGCCTTGTCCGTTTTGGCGTCATGTATTAGCAGCACCTCGAGTTTGTTCCGCAGTGTAATGATTCTATACGCCCGGTCATCCAGTGCCGGGCGCTCCAAATCCTCTATGCGCTCGCGTGCGACGCCCCGGTTGAGACTCTCGCTCATCCTAGTTGCCGGTTGGGCTGATTGATGCAGTAAAGTGGTGAATGAGCGGTGGTAAGGGAAACGTATGGCTGGAGAAGGGCGGAGTCTGCGGATTTTGTAGCCCGAGGGTAGTGGCCGTGGACGTGTGGCAAAGATATAGGCAGCTGAGCGGTAACAGGCAGCTGAGAGACGCGAAATCGACGGTACACCCGGTGACCGTAACCACGGTAAGCATAGAGCGGTAAATGCACAATGAGAGTGAGCCGCTTGATATCTGTTCATTCACGGGGGTCGACAGCCAAGGGAGACTGTGTGGAGTGTGGCAATAGCGACGGCAAAGCCGAAGACAAACGTCAAGTAGATCTGGGAGGCTCTGTGGGGTGACGCGGCAAGCAGCAGAGTTGTCGATAACCAACTGACTGGTTGGGCGAGGCTGGGCAATTTAGAGGGCGAGAGGAGGTCGAGATGGTATTGAGGCTCAATAATGCATCCGGTCTCCTGGTACCGATGCCGACGAAGTCCCCATGAGCACAAACTGGGGTCAGCCCTGCCACTCTTCCTGTCGCATCGCATCCTGCACGCACATCCGTGAATCGGACATCATGGTGCCCAAAGCCTTTGAAGCAGGTTATCCGAACACTGTCGGTTTTCGAAAGGTTGTCAAAGCTACTATTCTCGTCAAAAAGAAGGAAGGCATGTCCGATGAGGCCTTCATTGAGTACTACAACAGCGTGCATGCTCAGCGAGCCGTTCCGATTCTACAACGTCATGAGATAATAAGTTATAACCTTGTATTGCTACCCTTCTAATTCTTGACCCTGTTCGGATAGGGGTTCAACTGTGTCCTCGAATTGCGGTTGTAACTCGAGAGCGCTAATCCGTAAGATGAATTAGACTTACCATCTGAATCGCGATAGGAAGATGATCCAAGACATTATGCACAATAAGGCGAAGCTACTGGACTACGATGCCATCTGCACGTTTGTGTTTCCGAATTACATGGCTCTGGCTAAGTTTCTGTACGATAAAGATGGTGCGGAGCTCAACGGAGACCACGAGAACTTCATGGACGACAGTCAGATGCGGATGATGGTTGGCGACGAGTACATGTTAATCGAGAATGGAGAGAAAGTGGGGTGATCAGTAATTCATAGAAGAGGAGACTAGAGAATCAAAACCCCGGGTATCTAATATTTCTCTGTGAATTGCTTATGTTGGTTCACCGCCGACCCCTGCCTCTGCCTCTTCCAGCAGAGCCTCGAGGAGCCTTTGGCTGCAGACAGTCCCTATTTATGTGTCCTTGTTTTCCACAATTGTAGCACGTCATGCTATTATTCCCACGCCCGCCGCTACTCAATCCGCCCGAAATCGAAGTGAGACCACCGAGATCCATGTCTTCGTCAATCTTGAAGGGCGCTCGTTTGGGAGGCTCTTTCTTCTGAGTCTTTCGAGCTTCACGTGACTTCGGAGCAGCCTCACGCTTCGTCTCTCGTATGAGTGCTGCAGTTGCATCCTCCGAATCACAGTCATCGGACTCAGATTTTGAGTCAGAATCCGACCCGGAACCCTCGGTCGCAGTCGACGTCTGAAGAGCGTCAGCATTCCCTCTCAGTTGAACTCCAGTCAGACATGCCTCCTTCTTCACACCCCCCCCAAATTGCATCCTGACCGGCTTCATTTCGCCCTCATCGCTCTCATCATCATCCGCATCAATGGCCGCAAACCCTGCATACGCGACACTCATTGCTTGGGGTCTAGATATCTCTTGTAGGTCCTTGAAGCTCAACACCCATTTTGTCTCGCCGGCTTTCGCAGCAGCCTTGTCAAGCGCATTTTGCCTTTTTTTCTCCTCTGCTGCAAGTGCGGCTTGTATGGTTTCGTGATCTGGAGTGTACAGGGGACCTGGAGCGGGGGTGACGTCAGATACACGAATGCGTTTCGATAGTGGTCCATTCGGTGTCGATAGACCTGAATATGTAGTTTTAGCAGCAGAGCGCTGCATGAACTTGAAGTCGCATCAGCAACATTTGGACATAATAGCCACTAACGAATGTCTCTTTACCTTCATTGTCATGAGCCGACTCGACATTGTCTTCGGTGTGTTTGAGGCTGACATGGTGGACTAGATATGAATAAACGCAAGCTATAGGATTAATTAAAGTGAGGATATGCAGGTGGGTATTAAGACTTCCAAGGTAGGAGTGCAGTGGCGCTCCGACTTCTTCGAGCCTGAAATGGAGGAAGCAGCGATCAATCCAGAAAGTTTAGCGCTTGGTCCACTGCCAAGATCGCCGCGATATCAATGATCCGGTAGGGCTAAAATTCAGTACCATGTTTTAGCGCGTAATGCACGGCCTCGCGTAATGCACAATTTTAGCAATCAGCGCCTTTCACTTTTAAAGCTCTAGAGACTTACATAAATTATAAGTTATATAGATTTTTTATTATAATACTAATTAAATGCTATAAATTCTATTTCTAGTAATAATTTACATGTAATACTTTATAAAAAGGTTAATTTACCTACTATGTTAAGTTCTACTTAATGCTAGCTCTCTGTCACGATTGTGCACGAGTAAGGTTATAGAGCTTCACAGAGGTCTAGTTTAATTACTACGTGAGGTATTATAGTAGGTACAAGACATTATGTAAGGAATAGGAAAGTTTAAAAAAAAATTAGTAATTAAATACTTAGCTTAAAAGTCTAAGCACTTTAGGTATAAATTAAGCCTATTTTAAGTTTAGTTAGTGTTAAAGCAGTTTATGCTTAAGTTTATATCTATGTTATGTTATATTTATATTAGACGTGCACTAATAATACTCTAGTACACGTCTAATACAGTTATGTCTAGGATCTAAAGAGGATACTGTAATAGTACCCCCCCCCTTATTAAAAAAAGAATTCTTTATATTAGTAGTTTTAGCATTAAGTTATTTTTATTAAAGTATAAGTTTAGTTTAAATAAGTATTAGGTATAAAATTAAGTTACTATAAAGTTTTTTTCTAAGGCTTTTATAAGTTTCTATAACAGTTTATTATATTTAGTTTATTTTATAAGGTATTTATAAATATGTTTTTTTTTATTAAACTAGATCTATTTAACATCTTTTATAACATATTCTAGTTTATTATTTATAATAATAAGTTTAGGTAGTAGGTTTAGCTATCTAAGTAGATAGTTAGATTTAAAGGCTACTTAGCGCAGTAATAATACGTGGAACACAGAGTGTATCTTTATGCTGTTAGGTAGAATTAATTAGTAAGTATATAATAAGACTATATAAGCTACTATAAAGAAGCTAAAGTTTTTCTAATTAAGTTTTTTTAATTATTAGTTTATTTAAATATTTCTAGTGTCTAGCTAGACCTTCTTACTAGCTGTATACGCAGGGGCAGAGGTTTAAAATTAGTTTACATACTCTTATTAAAAAGCTTAAGCCTATATAAGCTTTTTATAAATATATTTAAATATATTTTAAATTTTATTAATAAGTTTATTTATATTTATTACTTATATAAATTAATAAGTTAGTTAAAAGGTATTTATAAGTAGTTTAAATTCTATTTAAAGGTAGTATTTATAGTTTACTAAAAACAAAGATACTTATGTTAATTTAGATATTATGTTATTAGCTTTAAACTATGCTATAGCTAACTATTTTACCTAGTTATCTTACTAGTAGTTTATGTATACTTATAAGACTTATTTTATTATAGTGTTTATGTTCTTAGTCTAGCTATTAGTCTCTAGGTAAAAAGCTATAAATAGATAAAAGATAATTTAGAGCTATTTATAAAGTTTATTCTAGAAGGCTAAAACAAACTGTGTACCTCTGTCTAATATAATTATATTAGGCAGGCTATAGTAAACTTATACATATTAGTAGAATAACTAGGCTATATTAGGGGCAGTTATAGAGGAATATAGTATTAAGTGTTAATACTTAGTTAAGTAATTAACAACTACTATAATATTTATATACCCTTTAAATAAAAGTAAGTTTATAATAAAATTAATTAATATATCTTTCTAAGCTTATTTAGAGATTAGAAGTAGTTTAAGTAGGCTATTATACCTTTTTTAAAAAGCTTTTACTTTACAGCAAGTATAGCAACATAATATATATTAGCATATAGTATAGAACATGCAGGGCTAGTAGTACTCTCTTTGTAGTAGGTTAAGAGTCTTTTCTCTACCTAAGTGTCTTTTAATAAGTAAGTTATATATAATTTAAAGTAGTTTAATTCTTAGTTTATTAGAATTAAAAATTATAAGTTAGTTATAGTAATATAGCTTACTATTTTAGTTTTTATAGTTAGCTAGTGTTACCTTCTTTAACTAACTAGCGCTGTTTTAAAGTAGGTTTAAAGTTTTTTAGATAAATTTATTATTTAGATACTTATTAGTAATAATTTAATTAATAATTTAATTTATTTTATTTAAGTTAAGGTCTAAAAATAGCTTAAGTTAAAGTAGAGTTTAATATTAAGCTTTTTACACTTTTTTTTAAGTAGGGATGTTTTAGAATTACTTTATAAAAGCATCTAGTTTCTCTCTATTTTAACTAAAATAATAAGTAATCTTAAAATTAAAATAAGATAAGTATTTAAACTAATAAGCTTATTAGTAGCTAAGTTATTTTATAGTTATAAAGTACTATAAGTTCTTATAGTTAGATAAGACCTATATTAGATGCGCTGCACCTTCTAGTTTAGGTTGCTATTATTTAAAGCAGTGTACTATAGTAAGTAATTTTTTATTATAGATTTTATAATTACCTTCTGTAAGACTTATTCTTTTTAAAAAGTATATAATAGGCCTAATAGTCTTATCTAGCTTAGTCTAAAAAAAAACTCCTGCTACTACATAGTCTAAGACATTAGCTTTTATAAGTATTAGTAGTTTAAAGTTAAAGTAGTAGAGTATTAAAGCTTTAGTAAAGGCTTTTTTTAGCTAGTTAAAAAACTATTAGTAATTTAAGTTAAAGTTAAATTAAACTTTTTTTTTAGTAAGTGTAATTATAAGGCTTACTAGCTATAAAAAGTTATTAATAAATTATTAGTAAAAGTTAGTAAATTTTATAAAAGCTTAAACATTCTTTATATTCTTTAAGTATTGCTAATCTAGCATAGTGTTACAATCCTTACTCCGCGGGAATGGTGTTTTGCGGAGTACAACGGCCTATGTGGGTGTTAATAGAGAGGGGTGAGAACTTAGCTAGATCAGGTGTACAGTCTGTTAAGCAGAGTAAAGGATGGTCAGGGTTTATAAAGGCAGGCTGTAGTTTGTCCCTTTTAGCTGTATAGATAGCTAGGTTTTTACTAGTTAGGTAAACAAAGGTTAGAGGTATATATATTATAAGATATACAAGGCAGCTTAATTTTCTTTAGAAAGGAGTTAAGCTTCTTAGTTTATTATAAAAAATAAACTAAACATTAATTATAACCTTCTAACTATAGTTAGGATTAAGACTATATACATAGGGTTTGCATGCGTTTGCATGCATTGCATGCGTTGCATGCAGTGTCTGCTTCTACCTGCAACGCCTGCACTGCCTGTGATGTCCTTAGTCCTTATTAGACAGTGCATTCTGCTAAGGTTTTATCTATAAAGTAGAGCTATTCTTTCTCTGTTTAGTTATAAGGTCTACTAATTGCAGGGTTAACTGTTTTCTATCTAATGTGTGTAGAGTTGTGTGTAATAGTAAGCTAAGTTCCTACAGCCTGTCTGTTAGCTATAACACGCAGGCTCCCCTTCTAGTTAGCGTCCTTGCTGTTATGTTTTTCCTGTTGTAAGCATTAGGTTTTCTTTTTAACTAGTGCGTGTCCTTTAGTAAATGCCTAATGTATGCTTATCCTTTTTAACTATGCCTTATTAGGTTTCTTGTCTTTCTGCTGTTAATTGTTGCCTTTGTACTGTTGCCTATCTTAATCCTTATTGTTGTACAAAAATGCGTCCTTGTGGTCCTTGCTGTTTGCATAGTACTCCCTGCGTGATGTCCTTGTTGTCAGACAAGTGTGTGGAATGCGTGCAAAAGGGTGGTTGCTGCAATGCTTTTGTTTCTAATGCAGCCTAGGATTGTTTAGAGCGTGAGAAGCAGAAGTTGCGCAGGGAGCTAGAGGCAGCAACAGAGAAGGAGATAAGAGAAAAGGAGAGGAAAATGTAAAAGTAAGCTAAATCTCTAAGGCGTCTTTAGTTTTTTATAGCTTAGCAAGAACAGGTTTAGAAACAGCTAAAAGTGTTAGAGAATTAAAAGGCAAAGTATCTAGAAAAAGACCTCTTATTACTAGATAAACTTAAAGTGCTTAAGGTAGAGGCAGTAGGCCTCTCTCCTTCTTAGCCCGCCTTAAAAGGTTAGGGGCCTTCCACATTACAGCTAGCTAATGCTGCAGTTATTTTAGCTAACAAAGGTGTCTTCTAGTTAAAGGAACTTTTGCCTAAGTAGTTTAACTTAAAAGGCGCAAGTAATACTCCTATAGCGCCTTCTAGGTGTTCTACAGGTTTGTGATAGGTTCCTAAGTGTTTTTATAAGTTAGAAATCTAACCTACTTTATTAAGTAGTAGTTCCCTTCTTTATCTAAAATTTTTTTAACTTTGTATTTAAGTTCTTTTTTATTCTATCCTTAGGTTGCTAACAGAATACTTTTAAGTGCTAGTTCTAGTTTAAAGACGTGGAACTATAGGAAAATTTTTATATCCTTTAGTAGTTTAAGTTTGCATGCCTCTAGGCAAGTTTAAATAACTTTATAAGGTCCTATTTATTTTTTAGCTAGCTTTTGTGCTAGTTAGAGGTTCTTAAGATTTATAGTATCTAAATATATGTAATTATAAGGATGTATTTCTAGTGCTATTTATTAGTGTTAGTTTATAGATGTTTCTATAGCTTCTGCTGCAGACTAAGCTTCCTTACTTAACTTTTAATAGATTTCTAACAGTTGTGTTGTCTAGCTTAGGGCTTCTAGTAGGTCTGTTAGCTGGGTTCTAGAGAGCCTGTACTGGTGTGGGTATCTAAAGTTTGCCTTGTACGGGGTTATTTTAGTTGCGGAAGATTGTGTAGTGTTAATAGCTAACTGTGCTATTAGCAACTATTCAGGCTAATCTGTTTGTTTGTACAAGATGTATTTTTGTAGGTACTTTTCTATTTCTGCGTTTATTTGTTCTGTTTGTCTATCTGTCTAGGGATAGTAAGCTGTGGAGAGTTTGTAAGTTATTTTAAGATATTAGATTATAGTTGTCTAGTATTTGCTAGTAAAGAGTTTGTCTCTGTTTAAGATTATAATTTACAGGCATTTATAAGTTATAAAAAGGTTTTTCTTTAATTTAAACATAAATTCTTTTATAGTTATGCTTTTTTCTATTGCCTATATAAGAACAAACTTTATAGTTTTATTAACTACTACTATAATTATGTTGCAAAGTCTTTCTGTGCTAGGTTTACGTGAGGGTAGTAGTCCTGTTATAAAGTCTATTGTTATTATAGTCTAGGGTTGCTCTAGTGCTATAATTAGTTAAAGTTGTCTATATAGTTTATGTCTTTAAGAGTTGTTCTTATTACAAATGTTGTATTCTTGCAGTACCTTAGTACATAAGTATTTTAATTATAAGATATTTCTAGAGATTACTTCTTTTACTTTCTTTTAAAGCAATCCTATTCTAGGATAGCTAAACATTAGGGCCTTATAATACTTTTTAATAAGGTTTTTTTATTCTTATTTAGTAATTATTAGGGAGCAGATTAGTCCTTTAGGTTCTAGTCTGTTATATATTAGGCCCTAGTTAGTTTCCTTAAAGATTGCAAATTCTTCTGTGTCTTCCTCTAGTTTGTTAAAATAGTTAGAACGTCTGCTAAGGACATCTACTTATTAGTTACTGCTTCTAGGGACGTGTTTAATAATAAAATTAAACTATGCTAACTCTATTGCCTATTATACATGCATTAGGGAGAGTTTCTTTGTTGTTAAGAAGGTTACTAGGTTAGCATAGTTAGTATATATAATAAATTATTATCTAAGCCCTTATAACTTAACTTTCTAATTTCTGTAAGCGTTAACTATAGCTTTAAGTTCTTTGTCTAGTATAGTATACTTTTGTTCTGCAGGGGCGAACTTTGCTAAATAGTATGCTACAGGGTGCTAGTAGCTGTTCTCTTATTTCTGTAGAAGGGCGGCTTCTTTAGCTTATTTTAAAGCGTTAGTGTGTACCTTAGTTTTAAGCGTTAGGTTATACATTTAAAGGACTAGGTAACTAGTAATAATTTTTTTTAACTCTTTAAAAGATTTATTTATTTTAGTTATCTATTAGAACTTGTGTAATGCCTTTTCTTTTGTTATAGCGTTAGTAAGTAGAAGTGCTATCTTAGAATAGTCCTTAATTATCCTTTATACGTATCCTGTTAGTCTAAGAAATCCTCTAATTTTAGTAATAGATTTAGGGACTAGCTATTTAAGTACTTTAGTTACTTTCTTTAGGTCTATCTTTATCTAGTCCTAGTTTATAATAAATCCTAAGTATTCTATTTCTTGTACATTGAATTCGCATTTTTCTAGTTAGAGGTGTAGGCTGTATTGCCTGAGGCGCTCTAGTACAAGTTTTACTTTTAATATGTAGTTGTTGCAGCTTTCTTTTGTATATATTAGTATGTCATTAAGGTATACTAGTACAAATATGTTAAGGTACAGGTTTAAGGCTGTGTTAATAACTCTTTAAAAAGTTACAGGTGCGTTAGTAAGTCTAAAGGGCATAACAAGTAGTTTATAAAGTCCTCTAAAGGTTTTAAAAGCTGTTATCTATTTATGTCTTTATTTAATCTTTATTTTATTAAATCTATCTTAGACATTAAACTTAGTAAAGTGTTTAGTTCTTTTTAGTTAATTTATAATATCTTAAATTATTAAAAGGGAGTATTAGTTTTATATAGTGTTATTATTTAAAGTTTAATAATTTTAACACACTTTTACTTTACTATTTTTCTTTTTAGCAAAGACTACTGCTAATGCTACTAGGCTGTTGCTTTCTCTAATATGCCCTTGTAAAAGCATCCTATTTATATATTTTTATAGTGCGTCTTTCTAGGCTTTAGTTAACAGTTAGAGTTTATAGGCTTTTAACTAAGGTTCTAGTTTAAGGTTAATAGCATAATCCTATAGTTAATGCAGAGGCAGTTCTCCTAGGTCTTCTAGGGTTTTAAATATATCTTTGTACTCCTTATATTCCTTAGGTAGTTCTTTTGTTTTGTAGGCAATTCTATAGATTTTTACCTAGTTAAGGTCCTGTTTCTTTTAAAATTTATTAAAGGATATTTCTTTTAGTTTTTTTTTTATTAACTAAACTACTTAGGCTTTTAGTTCTTAGTAAGGGAACTTTTTTAGTTTCCTTTTCTTAGGGAAATATCTGCTTCCTTTCTTAGCCTGTTAGTGGAAGGTGCAGGAGTTATTGTGGCAGGCTAACTATGTTATCTAGGCGTAGTCTTCTTTTGTTATAAGGGTTATAGTTTGCTAGTTAATTATTAGGTTATGTCTATAAAGCTAGTTATATCTAAGTATTATTTAGTATTTTTCTCTAAGCAGTAGAATGTTAAAAGATATCTAGTTGCTAGTTTCTTTAGTGTTTATAATAAGTTTATAGGTTTTAAGTTATATCTATCCTGCTTTATATTTAATTAAGGAGGTGTCTGCTAGGGTTACTTTAAAAGGTTTTTTTTTACTTTTAAAGGGTATTTGTTTCTAGTTAACCTATGTAAAGTTAATTGCTGTAAAGGTACATCTACTGTCTATTAGTGTAAAGCCTGTCTATTTTTGTCCTAAGCAGGTAAGCGTTACTTTTATAGTTAGGCTTCTGCTAGTGCCTTGTTTTACAGCAACAAGGGTACAGAGTTTGTAGGGAATTTTAGGGTAATTTATGCTGTTGTCCTCTTCTACTTTAAGAGCTTTTTTATAATAGCTTTTAATTTAGTTAGATTGTATTTTATATTCCTAATAACCTTATATTATACATTCTGCTACAGTGCAGTGTTAGTCTTTTATCTTATAATAATACAGCATTTAGTTGTTTTGTTAATAGGCTCTCTATTAGAAATAGTAGAATGCGTAGTTCTCTTTATTTTTGCATTCTGTCTAGGGTTTTAGCTTATGTTCTGTTCCTGTGTTACAGTGGGTACACTAAGGCATTTTGCAAGTTAATGCTATTCTAGGGAGTGTGTTATTTGTAAGCTTGCTTGCCTAGATTCTATATAGCTACTAGCTAGCTTTATGTTTAGTTAGCTAGTGTTTTAGGCAATACTTGTTAACGCATAGATACTAGTTGTAAAGACAGCTTCTAAGGTTATTTTAGACTAGTATTAGCTAAACTTGCGTCTATCTTAGGTATTCTTTTGTTTAGACTATCTGTAGAGGGTGGCTTTAGTATGTGCATTAGAACTTATTATGTCTTTAGCTTTTACATAAGATGTAATATCCTTTTTGCTAGCAGACTTCTAGGTCCTTTTGTGTAATTACTAGTGCTAGAGGGGGTGTGTTAGCTCTTTAGTTGCAAGGTTTTAGAGTTACTAAAAAAGTGCATTACTAGTTAGGGCCCTTTTTTTTGTTTAAGATTTTCTAGAACATTTTCTATTATTCTTTATTATTTATTACAGCGTAATAGGTTTTAGCAATTTCTTTAATTATACTATAGGTGTCTGTGTTGTTGTTAATATATACTTTGTACATTATTATTTTGCAGTCTTATAAGCTGTAAGTGTTACTGCACTTCTAGCAGTCTCTGTAGTTAAATTAGTATTATAGTTCTTAGGCAGAGATTCCTGTTATTAGTTATTTTAAGGGAAATAGCTTTTTTCCTTCTTTTATGTTTACAACATACGTTGTTGCCTAGGTCTAGCCTTGCTATCCCTTATAGACAGCTGCCTGCTCTAGTGCCTTAAATACTTTGTTGTTGTTCTAAACTTTAACCTTCTAGTATTCTGTCTAGCATCTATTAGATTTGTAGTTGCCTCTGCATTACTAGCAGAGGTTCTTATTTAGTTTATCTAAGATTTCTAGTCTTGTTAGACCCTACTCTATATATATTACTTTTATAGTTAGTCCTTTATTTTTATTCTTTTAGTTAACAGAGTCTAGGCATTCTTTTTTATAATGTCCTACTTTTTTATAGTTAAGGCATACTTTTTTCTTAAGCTATTTCTGTTATTTAGTACTTAGTAGTAGCTTTTTGCTATTTTAAAACTTACTCTTTTTTTTAGTTAAGCCCTATGTATGTTTAGCATAACTAAGATCTATTAGTTTGCTGTTAAACTGTTAAGTCTTCTTCTTCCTCTAGAATACTTCTAGTTTCTAGGGTGTTATGCCAGGGCGCTTCTTGTGAAGACGTTTCTAATGCTAATTATTGTACGTGGTTGCTCTTTTTATGTATTCTTTAAATTCTTCTAGTTTGCTGTAGTGCATAAATTTGTCTTTAATTGCATTAGAAAGTCTATTATAAAACATCCTTCTAATAGCTGCTTTGTTAGTCTATCTGCTAATAGCTAGTTGTTTGCAGAAGCGTGCTGCGTATAATTAGACAGTGCTTTTTTCTTGTTGTAGGGTGTCTATTCTGTTAACTGCCTTTTCCTTCTAATTAGCTTAGCTATAGATTATTATAAGGGCTTGTTTAAAGGCATTTATACTTTAAAAAATTTCTTAAGTGTAAATAAGAGGAATTTCTTTAGTTACTTTATGTTTTATCTAATTATCTGCGTGTGGTTAGAACTAAATAGCTAGGGGTCCTTCTAGGTAGAGTTCTATCTATAAGATTATTTCTTTATCTGTCTAGAAAGCGCCCTTATTATACTGCATGTATAAATAGCATTAAGTAAAGAATAGCTTAAGATCTTTAGCTGTGCTATTAAATAATTTAGGTAGGGCTAGGCGTAGTAACTTCTTTAACTTAATACTAGTCTTTTCTTTAGCAGCGTTGCAGAGCTTAGCAACTTCTAGATAGAGGGTATAGAGTTATTAGACGTGTAGTTATTATTAAAGCTAGGCTCTAAGTGCTTCTATTTCTTAATAGAGATATTATATTTATTAACTATGTTCCTCTTTATTCCTAGACAGGGTTTTACTAGTGCTGGCCGCACTAGCTCCTGTTATGCTGATATTAAGGGAGGTGTAAGGTGCTATACTTTTAGAGAGAGGTGGTAATTAATGTTACAATCCTTACTCTGTAGGAATAGTGTTTTGCAGAGTACAACAGCCTATGTAGGTGTTAATAGAGAGGGGTGAGAACTTAGCTAGATTAAGTGTACAGTCTGTTAAGCAGAGTAAAGGATAGTTAGGGTTTATAGAGGCAGGCTATAGTTTGTCCCTTTTAGCTGTATAGATAGCTAGGTTTTTACTAGTTAAGTAGACAAGGGTTAGAGGTATATATGTTGCAAGATATATAAGGCAGCTTAATTTTTTTTAGAAAGGAGTTAAGCTTTTTAGTCTATTATAAAGAATAAACTAAACATTAATTATAACCTTCTAACTATAGTTAGGATTAAGACTATATACATAGGGTTTGCATGCGTTTGCATGCATTGCATGTGTTGCATGCGGTGTCTGCTTCTACCTGCAACGCCTGCACTGCCTGTAATGTCCTTAGTCCTTATTAGACAGTGCATTCTGCTAAGGTTTTATCTATAAGGTGGAGCCATTCTTCCTCTGTTTAGTTATAAGGTCCACTAATTGCGGGGTTAACTGTTTTCCATCTAATGTGCGTGGGGTTGTGCGTGATAGCGAGCTGAGTTCCTACGGCCTGTCCGTTGGCCGTAACACATAGTCTAAACTTTAATAAGGTCTATTTAGATGCTATCTATAAAGATTACATATCTTAAATATATAACCTTTAATTAGTAGAACTTGCATTTATCTATATTAAGTTACAGACCTGCTTCTTCTATAGCCTTTAGTACTAGGCGTACATGCTGTTTGTGCTTTAAAAGGCTATTACTATAAATTAGAATATTATTAATATATATAGTGCAGAACACATCTAAGTAGAGTTAGAGCAAGTTATTTATAAAATGTTAAAAAGTACTAAGCATGTTAGCTAAGCTAAAGGGCATTACTAGGTACTTAAATAGTCTATATTAGGTCTAAAACACTATTAGCTACTTATTACCCTTTACTATTTTTAGCTTATTAAAAGCAGTAATAATATCTAACTTTATAAAATACTTTACTTTACTTAGTTAACTTAAAGTTTTTTATAAAAAAAGAATTAAGTATTAGTTTTTAATAGTAACAGTATTTAGTTTTTAGTAGTTAACATAGAATTAAAGCCTACTCTTAAGTTTCTTTATAAATAGTATAGGTAACACTACTAGTAAAAAGCTAGCTTAAATAAACCTTTTTTTTAGGTTTTTATTAAAGTATTTTTAGAGCACTTTTAATTTATTTAGCAACATCTTATATAGTAGCTTATAACTAAGTTGTTTACTAGGCTTAAAAGTTATCTAGTAATTATATAAATATTATATTAAAAGCTTATTAAACCTATCTTAAAAAAAAACATATAATAAGTTATAGTAGTTTTAAGAGACTATTATTTTTAAGTTAGTATGTTTTTAAAAAGCTAAAGCTTAGTCTATATTAGAAATTATAACTATATAGATTTTATAATCTAGTTATTAAGCTAGAGTTATAAATAGAGCAGGTTCTATATAGCAGATGTCTATCTACTATTTAAGTTCTAGTTTATGTTTAAATTAAGTAAGTAAAAGTTTTTTAAAAGCTTTCTTTTCTTTAAGTTTAAGTAGTTATTAAATTATTTTACATAGCTTATCTTAGTAAAAGGCCTAGCTTATTAGCCTTACTTAAGTAGTTTTTTTTTAAGTTATTAAAAAGTAGGTTTAAAAACTTTTTATATTAAGTGCTATTTAAGTATTATTTAGGTGTAAGTGTAAGCATATGTTTTAGCATTAAAAAAAGTTAAAGTTTAAAACTTACTCTTAGTAATTAAAGGTAACCTTATTCTAATACAGCTATAGTTATTCTAGAATTAAGTTATAATGTTCTATGTTTATTACATAGAGCTTAATCTACTCCTTATAGTGTTAGTAGGTAATTATAATAGTTATAGTATAAAAGATAAAACCTTTTTTAAGTTATTTTTTATTAAATCTAGTTAAGTAAATTATTTAAGTAAGTAGTGTTAATTAAAGATTTAGTTTACACATTAGTTTTTTATTAATGTAACTTATACTATTTACTTTTAAGTTAATAAAAGCTTATATTAAAGCTAATATAGTTCTTTATTATAAACATATAGAAATATTAACTTAGTACTTTTAGTTATTAGTAGGGGACTTAGCTTATAAGTTAGTAGAGATCTAGTGTTAAATTAGTTTTAAGAGGTAACTTAGCTCTAAAACAAGCCTTTTTATAGGCTCTTACTGCTATAGCTGCAGCTATGTTAAAAGTAGTAAAAAAGATTAGAGCTTAAATATAAGTTAAAGCCCTTATAAAAATAAAAATAAAATAGTAAAAATCTTTAATAAGTGCTAGCAGCGCTACTTATGTAGACTTAAAGAAAAGAAATAAAGCAGTTTTAAAAAATATAACTATGCTTACTATACTTAAAGTATTAACTTTTTTTTTTATAATTTTTACACTTTTTAGAACTAACTAGAGCATAATTTAAATTAATTTTTATTATATTAAAGTCCTTATTTATAACTGCACTAGTTTAGGGGCGTATTAGGGCTTATATAGAGAGGAACTTTATGTTATTATTATAGGTAGCAATTAGGTTTACATACGCATTAAGGTTGTTTAAAAGGGGTTCTCCTACTATAGCACATTATAGTTTAGTTAAAAGGGAGTTATATAAAGCTATAATTAGACCTATCTTATTTAGGCCTATATTAGATGTAAGTTAGTAGAACTTAGTAAAGTATAAAGTAAAGCTTTTTTTTTTTTATTATAAAGTGTTTAAGTAACTTAAGGCTGTTAACTTTTTATTTAAGTCTTTATAAGTTACTTATAAAAACACTATAAATTAATCTAAGTTAATAATATTCTTATTTATTAGTAAGTTAATTAAGGCTGTTATATTATAGTTAAGTTAAAAGTAGGCATATAGTAACTAAAAGTGTTTAGAGGGGAATTAGTCTATGTTTTCTTTAAGTTTATATTAAAGCTTATGTAGAAAAGAAAGTAGGTCTTTTTATTTTTTATTAAATAGTAAAGGATTAAGGAGTTAGTTAGATTTTATTACTAAGTTAAAAAAGTTATAAGTTATAAGTAGTGTTAAGTAGAAAAGAGTTAAGCTATCTCTAGACTTCTAGATAAGCTTTAAGGCTAGTAAGTTCTTAGTTTTTACTACTATAATAAAAGTTAAGGTAGAAATAAACTACTTAATAATATAAAGCTATTTTTTAAAGTTTTTTTAAAAAGCTTTAAAGCTTATAACATAGTAGCTTTTTTATAAAGTAAGCGCTTTTTAAAAAGCTTTTTAGCTTACTTTAATAGCTTAAAGTTATATAAGTACTAAGCTTATTAAATTAAATTTAGAGGCTATTCTTAGCTAGAGTTTTAACATAATATAATGTTATAATTATGTATAAGTAAGGTTATAAAGCTTTATAGAGGTCTAGTTTAATTACTACATAAAGTATTATAGTAGGTACAAGACATTATGTAAGAAATAAAAAAGTTTAAAAAGAAATTAGTAATTAAATACTTAGCTTAAAAGTCTAAGCGCTTTAAGTATAAATTAAGCCTGTTCTAGGTTTAGTTAGTGTTAAAGCAGTTTATGCTTAAGTTTATGTCTATGTTGTGTTATATTTATGTTAGACGTGCACTAATAATACTCTAGTACGCGTCTAATACAGTTATGTCTGGGATCCGGGGAGGATACCGTGACACTCTCTTTTTTTAATGCTGCATTATTATTAAAATTCTCTAGCGCACTAGCAATAGGTGTAGAAGCTTTCTGCTTACTCTTTATTACCTACTAAAAGTTATTTTTAAGCTGTTAATTAACCTGCTAGGTAAGCTCTACCTTCTTTTATTAAGCTGCTTTTGTCTTAAGCTTCTGCAGGTAAGCCTTTTTTACTATTAACGTACTTCACAGGCGAGTTGCTTACACACCTGAGTTGCTTACTTTTGCTAAGACCCTACTAAACTACTCTTTTTATACTAATGCATTCCCTACAACACTACTTAGACGCGCTAAAAGAATGTTAGATACAGCTTACACTCTAAGCTTTTAAACAAGACATAAAACTCTTAAAAAAATGTACTATAGCTATATATAAAGTTTTATAAAAAAATAATAAATAACTATAGCGCTAGACAACTTTTATAAGCTAATTCTACAGCTAAATTATAAAGGCTAGGTAATAAAAAGAAGCAGGTGATTATTAAGACTATACTTAAGCTATATGTGTAAGGAATTTCCTCTTAAATAGCATTTGTAGCTAATATAGCTAATTCTTTACGCGCTAAGCGTAATCTAGGCTATATTTACATAAACTAGCCTAGTATGTTTATAAAGTGTTATTTAGAGCTTAAAGTAAAGTTTTAAGCGTAAGTATAGTTAAGTTTTAAGCGTAAGTATAGTTAAGAGATATTTAGCTAATTATAAACCCTATCTTGCTAAAGTTGTATGTGTTATTATTCTAAATACTATACTTAGCTTTAATATTCTCTATAAGGCTAAACTGTTACAATCCTTGCTTTAGGAAGCACTTAGGTCTGCTAATATTCCAAGGGGGGGGGGGGGGGGGGGGGGGGGGGGGGGGGGGGGGGGGGGAAGTTGGACAGGTAAGAGGGGCTAACCGGTAGGGTGTACAGTCCTACGTACAGGCTAATGGGCTATTAGGGAAGGTAGAGTGACCGGATCGTGGTTTGCCCTTAATGCGGAAGTAGGGAGGCCGGGTTAAACAGTCCTTTTAGACAGGATAGGAGGTATATATAGTGCAAGATATATAGATAGTATTACAGCTCTTTAGAAAGCTAAATGCTACTTAGTCTATGTAAAGAATAAACTAAATGTTAAACACACCTTCTAAAGGTTGTTTAATGCAGGAATTATATACATAAGCTGGGGTGCTAAGGGGAGCTGGTGGTAGCTTATAGGAGCCTGCTAAGGAGAGCTTCTATAAGCTCCCTTGGGCTTCCTAGACTCGTGGCCTGTTCTCCTATTAGACCACGCATTCCTCTATTACCGCGGGCAGCGGTGCTGCCTCTGTGCCCTCTGACTGGTTTATAAGCGAGCCCTGTCCTAATCCAGCTAGATTGTAGAGCACTGCTGGTGGAGTTACGCTGGTCTAACTGTAGACTGTAACATAAACCTACTCTAAATTACTCTAGAACTCTTATAAAGAGCTCTTTTATAGTTGTACTTATGCTTAAACATTACTTTAAGCTCTAAATAACACTTTATAAACATACTAGGCTAGTTTATGTAAATATAGCCTAGATTACGCTTAGCGCGCAAAGAATTAGCTATATTAGCTATAAATGCTATCTAAGAGGAAATTCCTTGCGCATATAGCTTAAGTATAGTCTTAATAATTACCTGCTTTTTTTTATTGCCTAGCCTCTATAATTTAGCTATAGAATTAGCTTATAAAAGTTGTCTAGCGCTGTAGTTATTTATTATCTTTTATAAAACTTTATATATAGCTATAGCATATTTCTTTAAAAGTTTTATGTTTTATTTAAAAGCTTAAAGTGTAAGCTGTATCTAACATTCTTTTAGCGCGTCTAAGTAGTGTTGTAGAGAATGCATTAGTGTAGGAAGAGTAGTTTAGTAGGGTCTTAGCAAAAGTAAGCAACTTAGGTGTGTAAGCAACTTGCCTGTGAAGTACGTTACTACTTTATGCTTTTTCTTTTTAACTACGCGCGCCTTTTTAGCTTTCTTTACTTTTTTACACTTTACCTTTTTTTATTTTTAAAGCTATAAAGCTTTTTTTTTAGTATTTTTTTATACTTAATAATTATATGCTTCTTAGACCTTATTTAAAGACTAAAAAGTTGCACTACTATAATATTTTAAAGGTGCTTTTAGTAGAAGAGGCTTACTACACTAGTAGTACTTCTTATTAATTAGCGCATTCTTAACCTGCTTAAGCTTATGCTAGAGGAGAATACAACATACTAAAAATAACTAGACAGTCTTTTTAAGCTTTTATATATCTTTTTTATAAAAATTACTAATAACTTTATTTAAAAAGCTTTTAACTTTTTTTTATTTTTTACACTAAGCGCTAAGCTAGTGCTTTTACTAAAAAATAGTTACTTTTTTTACTTATAGTAAAATTAATCTAAGACTACTTATAGCTTAAATAGTAATAAACTAGTTACTTTAAAAGCACTAAAAATAGTTTTATGCTTAAAAATGTTTTCTAGGCCTTATTAAACATGCTATAAAAGTTTTTTTTTAATTAATAATAGTTTTTAGCATTTATCTATAAAGCTAGCTAGCTTAGCTAAGTAAGCTAATAAGAAAGGTTTAAACATATAAACATTAAAAGGCTACAGTATATAAGTTACATGCAGTAGGTATTGTCACGATTGTGCACGAGTAAGGTTATAGAGCTTCACAGAGGTCTAGTTTAATTACTACGTGAGGTATTATAGTAGGTACAAGACGTTGTGTGAGGAACAAGAAGGTTTAAAAGGAAATTAGTAATTAAATACTTAGCTTAGAAGTCTAAGCGCTTTAGGTATAAATTAAGCCTGTTTTAGGTTTAGTTAGTGTTAAGGCAGTTTATACTTAAGTTTATGTTTATATTATGTTGTGTTTATGTTAGACATGCACTAATAATACTCTAGTACACGTCTAATATAGTTATGTCTAGGATCTAGGGAGGATACTGTGACAGTACCCCCTCTCTTATTAGGAAGAGAATCTTTTATATTAGTAGTTCTAGCATTAAGTTGTCTTTATTAGGGTATAAGTTTAGTTTAGATAGGTATTAGATATAGAATTAAGTTACTGCAGAGTTCTTTTACAGGGCTTTTATAGGTTCCTACAACAGTTTGTTGTATCTAGTTTATTTTATAAAGTATTTATAAATACATTTTTTATTATTAAACTAGATCTATTTAACATCTTTTATAACATATTTTAATTTGTTGTTTATAATAATAGGTTTAAGTAGCAGGTTTAGCTGTCTAAGTAGATAGTTAGATTTAAAGGCTGCTTAGCGCAGCAACAATATGTAGAACACAGAGTGTATCTTTATGCTGTTAGGTAGGATTAATTAGTAAGCATATAATAAGACTATATAGGCTACTATAAAGAGGCTAAGGTTCTTTTAATTAAGTTTCTTTAATTATTAGTTTATTTAGATATTTCTAGCATCTAGCTAAACCTTCTTACTAGCTGCATATATAAGGGCAGAGGTTTAGAATTAGTTTATATACGCTTATTAAAAAGCTTAAGCCTATGTAAGCTTTTTATAAACATATTTAGATATATTTTAAATCTTATTAATAAGTCTATTTATGTCTGTTACTTATATAGATTAATAAGTTAGTTAAGGGGTATTTATAAGTAGTTTAAATCTTATTTAGAGGTAGTATTTATAGTTTGCTAAGAACAGGGATACTTATGTTAATTTAAATGTTATGTTATTAGCTTTAAACTATGCTATAGCTAACTATTTTACCTAGTTATTCTACTAGTAGTTTATGTACACTTATAGAACTTATTTTATTATAGTGTTTGCGTTTTTAGTCTAGCTGTTAGTCTCTAAGTAAAAAGCTATAGATAGATAGAGAATAATTTAGAGCTATTTATAAAGTTTATTCTAAAAGGCTAAGACAAACTGTGTACCTCTGTCTAATATAATTATGTTAGGTAGGCTATAGTAAACCTATACATATTAGTAGAATAACTAGGCTATATTAGAGGCAGTTATAAAGGAACATAGTATTAAGTGTTAATACTTAGTTAAGTAATTAATAACTACTATAATATTTATGTACTTTTTAGATAGAGGTAGGTTTATAATAAAATTAATTAATATGTCTTTTTAAGCTTGTTTAAGGATTAGAAGTAGTTTAAGTAGGCTATTATACTTTTCTTAAAAGGCCTTTACTTTATAGTAAGTATAGCAACATAATATATATTAGCGTACAGTATAGAACATGCGGGGCTAGTAGTACTCTCTTTGTAGTAGGTTAAGAGTCTTTTCTCTGCCTAGGTGTCCTCTAACAGGTAAGTTATATATAATTTAGAGTAGTTTAATTTTTAGTTTATTAAAATTAAGAATTATAAGTTAGTTATAGTAATATAGCTTACTATTTTAGTTTTTATAGTTAGCTAGTGTTACTTTCTTTAACTAACTAGCGCTGTTTTAAAGTAGGTCTAAAGTTTCTTAGATAAATTTATTATTTAGATACTTATTAGTAATAATTTAATTAATTATCTAATTTATTTTATTTAAGTTAAGGTCTAAAAATAGCTTAAGTTAAAGTAGAGTTTAGTGTTAAGCTTTTTATACTTCTTTTTAAGCAAGAATGTTTTAGAATTGCTTTATAAAAGCATCTAATTTCCCTCTATTTTAACTAGAATAATAAGTAATCTTAAAATTAAAATAAAATAAGTATTTAAACTAATAAGCTTATTAGTAGCTAAGTTATTTTATAGTTACAAAGTACTATAAGTTTTTATAGTTAAATAAAACCTATATTAGATGCGCTACACTTTTTAGTTTAGGTTGCTATTATTTAAAGCAGTATACTATAGTAAGTAATTTTTTATTATAAATCTTATAATTACCTTCTACAGGACTTATTCTTTTTAAGAAGTATGTAATAGGCCTAATAGTTCTATCTAGCTTAGTCTAGGAGAGAACTTCTGCTACTATGTAGTCTAAGGCATTAGCTTTTACAAGTATTAGTAGTTTAAAGTTAAAGTAGTAAAGTATTAAGGCTTTAGTAAAAGCTTTCTTTAGCTAGTTAAAAAACTATTAGTAATTTAAGTTAAAGTTAAATTAAACCTTTTTTTTAGTAAGTGTAATTATAGGGCTTACTAGCTATAAAAAGTTGTTAATAAATTATTAGTAAAAGTTAGTAAATTTTATAAAAGCTTAAACATCTTTTACATCTTTTAGGTATTGCTAATCTAGCATAGTCTAAACTTTAATAGAGTCTATTTAGATGCTATCTGTAAAAATTACATATTCTAAATATGTAACCTTTAATTAGTAAAACTTACATTTATCTATGTTAAGTTATAGACCTACTTCTTCTATAGCTTTTAGCACTAGGCGTATATGCTGTTTATGCTCTAAAAGGCTATTACTGTAGATTAGAATATTGTTAATATACATAGTGCAGAACATGTCTAGGTAGGGTTAGAGCAAGTTGTTTATAAAATGTTAAAAAGTACTAGGTGTGTTAGCTAAGCTAAAGGGCATTACTAGGTACTTAAATAGTCTGTATTAGGTCTAAAACACTGTTAGCTACTTATTACTCTTTACTATTTTTAGCTTATTAAAGGCAGTAATAATATTTAACTTTATAAAATACTTTACTTTACTTAGTTAGCTTAGAGTTTTTTATAAAAAAAGAATTAAGTATTAGTTTTTAATAGTAATAGTGTTTAGTTTTTAGTAGTTAACATAGAATTAAAGCCTACTTTTAAGTTTCTTTATAAATAGTATAAGTAACGCTACTAGTAAGAAGCTAGCTTAAATAAACTTTTTTTTTAAGTTTTTATTAAGGTATTTTTAAAGCACTTTTAATTTATTTAGTAACATCTTATATAGTAGCCTATAACTAAGTTATTTACTAGGCTTAAGAGTTATTTAGTAATTATATAGATGTTATATTAAAAGCTTATTAAACTTGTCTTAGAAAAAAACATGTAATAAGTTATAGTAGTCTTAAAAGACTATTATTTTAAAGTTAGTGTGTTTTTAGGGAGCTAAAGCTTAGTTTATATTAGAAATTATAACTACATAGATTTTATAATCTAGTTATTAAGCTAGAGTTATAAATAAGGCAGGTTCTATGTAGTAAATGTCTATCTGCTGTTTAAGTCCTAGTTTATGTTTAAATTAAGTAAGTAAAAGTTTTTTAAAGGCTTTTTTTTTTTTAGGTTTAAGTAGTTATTAAATTATTTTATATAGCCTATTTTAGTAAAAGGCCTAGCTTATTAGCCTTACTTAAGTAGTTCTTCTTTAGGTTATTAAAAAGTAAGTTTAGAAACTTTTTATATTAAGTACTATTTAAGTGTTGTTTAGGTGTAAGTGTAAGCATATATTTTAGCATTAGAAAGAGTTAAAGTTTAAAACTTACTCTTAGTAATTAAAGGCAACTTTATGCTAATATAGCTATAGTTGTCTTAGGATTAAGTTATAATGTTCTATGTTTATTACATAGAGCTTAATCTGCTTCTTATAGTGTTAGTAAGTAATTATAATAGTTATAGTATAAAAGATAAAACTTTTTTTAAGTTATTTTTTATTAAATCTAGTTAAGTAAATTATTTAGGTAAGTAGTGTTAATTAAAGATTTAGTTTATACACTAGTTCTTTATTAATGTAACCTATGCTGTTTACTTCTAAGTTAATAAAAGCTTATATTAGAGCTAATATAGTTTCTTATTATAAATATATAAAAATATTAACTTAGTACTTTTAGTTATTAGTAAGGGACTTAGCCTATAAGTTAGCAGAGATCTAGTGTTAAATTAGTCCTAAAGAGTAACTTAGCTCTAGGACAAGCCTTTTTGCAGGCTTCTACTGCTATAGCTGCAGCTATGTTAAGAGTAGTAAAAGGGATTAAGGCTTAAATATAAGTTAAAGCCTTTATAAAAATAAAATTAAAATAGTAAAAATTTTTAATAAGTGCTAGTAGCGCTACTTGCATAGACTTAAAAAAAAGAAATAAAGTAGTTTTAAAAAATATAACTATGCTTACTATACTTAAAGCATTAACTTTTTTTTTATAATCTTTATACTTTTTAAAACTAACTAGAGCATAATTTAAATTAATTTTTATTATGTTAAGGTCCTTATTTATAACTACACTAGTTTAGAGGTGTATTAAAGCTTATATAAAGAGGAACCTTATATTATTATTGTAGGTAGTAATTAGGTTTACATATGTATTAAGGTTATTTAAGAAGGGTTCTCCTACTATAGCGCGTTACAGTTTAGTTAAGAGAAAGTTATATAAAGCTATAATTAAACCTATCTTATTTAAGCTTATATTAAATGTAAGTTAGCAGAACTTAGTAAAGTGTAAAGTAAAGCTTTTTTTTATTTTTATAAAGTGTTTAGGTAACTTAAGGCTGTTAACTTTTTATTTAAGTCTTTATAAGTTACTTATAAAAACACTATAAATTAATCTAGGTTAATAATATTTTTATTTATTAGTAAGTTAATTAAAGCTATTACATTATAGTTAAGTTAAAAGTAGGCATATAGTAACTAAAAGTATTTAAAAGGGAATTAGTCTATGTTTTCTTTAAGTTTATATTAAAGCTTATGTAAAAAGGAAGGTAAGTCTTTCTATTTTCTATTAAACAGTAGGGAATTAGAGAGTTAGTTAGATTTTATTACTAAGTTAAAAAAGTTATAAGTTATAAGTAGTATTAAGTAGAAAAAAGTTAAGCTATCTTTAAACTTCTAGGTAAGCTTTAAGGCTAGTAAGTTTTTAGTTTCTACTACTATAACAAAAGTTAAAGTAGAAATAGACTGCTTAATAATATAAAGCTATTCTTTAAAGTTCTTTTAAAAAGCTTTAAAGCTTACAACATAGTAGCTTTTTTATAAAGTAAGTGCTTTTTAGAAAGCTTTTTAGCTTACTTTAATAGCTTAAAGTTATGTAAGTACTAAGCTTATTAGATTAGATTTAGAGGCTATTCTTAGCTAAAGTTTTAACATAATGTAATGTTATAATTATGCACAAGTAAGGTTATAGAGCTTTATAGAGGTCTAGTTTAATTACTATGTAAGGTATTATAGTAGGTATAAGATGTTATGTAAGGAATAAAAAAGTTTAGAAAGAAATTAGTAATTAAATACTTAGCTTAAAAGTCTAAGCGCTTTAGGTATAAATTAAGCCTGTTCTAGGTTTAGTTAGTGTTAAGGCAGTTTATGCTTAAGTTTATGTCTGTGTTATGTTGTGTTTGTGTTAGACGTGCACTAATAATACTCTAGTACACGTCTAATACAGTTATGTCTGGGATCCGGGGAGGATACCGTGACAGGTATATAGCTAAAAAGATCTTATTATTATTCTAGTACTTAATAAACTTTATTAAAACATGTAATCTATAGCTATCTAGAAATAAAAGTTAGTACACTTATTAAGCCTTTACTTTAGTTTTATAATTAAACACATGTTTAAGCTATACTAGGCCTAGTTTATTATCTCTTTAACTTACAAATAATAAAGTAAAAAAAGCTTAATACTTAAAAAAGTTAAAATTTTATAGCTAAAAGTTTTATATATAACTAGTTAAAAATAGCTTAGTAAATTAGCATAGGCGTAAAAGAGGTACTATTAGTGTAGATGCAGGCTATTATTATAATCTACTTATAATTACTATTTTATATAAGCTGCTACTTAATACCTTGCTTATACTACTATTTAAAGAAAATTTACTTTATTTTTAATAGTACTTTAATTAGAAAGCCCTTTTTATCTATATTATAAGTATGCTATAGTTTTATAGTATAGTTTTATGGTATATTACTTACTTTTTTTTACATATAAGCTTAAAATATAGTAAGTACTTAAATGCTAAGCTAGCTTTGTTACACATAGCGTCTATGCTAGATGTCTATTAAAATAATAAGTTAATAAAGTGCTTTTTAATTAATTAATTAACTTAGCTTTTACTAGCTTACTTACTACTTATTTTTATATAAAATTTTAAATTATTTATTTTAAAAAAAATAGACTTTTTATATAAAGTCTATTAATGTACTCTACTAGCTTTTTTTTTTATACTAAGCTAAGTAGTTACTAATTTTTAAGTTTCTCTGCACATAGGTAAGTAACGCGTTAGTAACGCCTTAAAAGTATAAATTAATTAACGCTATACTGCCTAGCTACTACAGCATAATTTAGTAATTCTTTAGGTTTTAGCAATTTTAGCAACTCTAAAGCAGCCTTAATACTGCCTATATTAGTTAAGAGAGAGGTAGTTGAAGTTTTAACAGCTTCGCGCAGAATTGTGCATTACGCGAGGCCGTGCATTACACGCTAAAACACAGTAATGTAACCTTACAGGCAAGTTAGCCACACAGGCGACGAGTTGGCCACTCTGCCAAGACCCTACTAAAACTATGCACTTGTATCATACAACGCGATGTCTTAACAACAACACAAGATAAGACCTTATAAAAAGCTAGATTACAGCTTACACTTTAAGCTATTACTGTGTTTTAGCGCGTAATGCACGGCCTCGCGTAATGCACGGCTCTGCGCAAAGCTGTTAAAACTTTAACTACCTCTCTCTTAACTAATATAGGCAGTATTAAGGCTGCTTTAAAGTTGCTAAAATTACTAAAACCTAAAAAATTACTAAATTATACTGCAGTAGCTAGGCAGTATAGCGTTAATTAATTTATGCTTTTAAGGTGTTACTAACATGTCACCTGCTTATGTGTAAAGAAACTTAAAAATTAGCAACTACTTAGCCTAGTGCAGAAAAAAGAGCTAGTAGAGTATATTAATAGACTTTACACAAAATATTTATTTTTTTTAAAATAAATAATTTAAATTTTTATAATAAAAATAAGTAGTAAGTAAGCTAGTAAAAGCTAAGTTAATTAATTTATTAAAAAACACTTTATTAACTTATGATTCTAATAAACATCTAGCATAAACGCTGCGCATAACAAAGCTAACTTAGCATTTAAGTACTTACTATATTTTAAGCTTGTATATAAAAAAAATTAAGTAATATAGTATAAAACTATAGCATACTTATAATATAGATAAAAAGAGCTTTCTAATTAAAGTACTATTAAAAATAAAGTAAATCTTTTTTAAATAGTAGTATAAAAAAAGCACTAAGCAGCAGCTTATATAGAATAGTAATTGCAAGTAGATTATTATAATAGCCTACATCTGCGCTAATAGTAGCTCTCTTACACCTACGCTAATCTATTAAGTGTTATAATCCTTACTTAGTAGGGTTTTATTAGATGCTGTAAGCATGCAGGCCTTATAAGTTAAGTTATAAGAGGGGGTAGAAAAACCTGCTTTAGATGTACAGTTCTTAGTATAGTCTAGGTGTAGAGATAGTAGAGTAGCTAAATTATAGTTTAGGCTTTAACAGTAGTATAGGGCGCTTAGTTAAACAGTTTATAGAATAGAAGAGAAGGTGTATATAGTACAAGATACACAATTAGTATTGCAGCTTATTAGAAAGCTAGAATGCTACTTAGTCTATAGAAATAGACTACATGTTAATTACACCTTTTAAAAGTTAGTCTTATTAGCAGAGCTTGCTCTGCTTATTATATTCAGGTTTGCAGAACAAAAAGTTTAGCAGAATCTCCTCTTTTAAACGCGCTAGTTAGTTATAATTTCTTTAAATAAACCTTAGTAACACTATTTCTCTATCACCTTATGTATTTCTTACATTTTTTTAAAAAAAATGTATACTTAATATAGGTGCACTTTTATGTTAATTTACATGTAGTTTGCTTTAGCATGTGTTATATAAAACATGTTTAAATTATAGTTAGTTGCGTCTATTCTACCTCTCTAGCTACATTAGTGTGTTAGGGATTTGCATCAGCCACGCTTAGTTGCAGGCTGTGGTAGGTTGTGTGCTGCACATGTTTATCCTACTATAGTTAAATGTTGTTGTTATGCGTCTATTACCTATCTAATACTACTTTACTAAGCATTATGCTATAACGTACCTAACGGGTTGGCCGGCCACACAGGTTGGCCGGCCACTTTTGCCAAGCCCCCACTAAAACCACCCCATTCTGGCGCAAAACAGCCTACTTTAGCCCTGTATAAAGTAATACAACACAAGATATTATTTAGAGTCTACTTCTGCTACTTTTTTACATATATGCAAGTTATGCCTAGTTTAATTGCACTGCCTGCATTACCTTTAACTTAGCTTACCTTCTTTAGCGCGCACCTGCGTCTTTAGCTTCTTCCTATTACTACGCGCTCTAAACTCCTTTAGAGCAGTTAAACAAGCTCTATTCTTAACTATTAAGGTTTTTTTTGCCTAAATCTGCTTTTTTTATGTAATTTATGTTACATAGCAGCCTTATTGTTACGGCCAACAGTCAGACCGTAATGACCCAACTGGCTGTCCCACACAGCCCGAACGATGTCGGATGGAAGGCGCTTAGCCCCGCGCTAAGCGAATTACGTGACAGGACAGATAAGGAATGGCTTCAGCTTTTAGACAAAAGCCTCACAGAATGCACTGTCTAATAGGGACCTAAGCATTGCAGGCAATGCAGGCGCTGCAGGCAGTTGCAGGCAATGCATGCAACACCTGCAACGCATGCAGACGCATGTAAACCCTATGTATATAGTTCTAATCACAACTATAGTTAAGAAGTTATAATTACTATTAAGTCTATTTCTATACCCTTTATTTAATAAACTAAGAAGCTGTAATACTTCTATAAAGTCTACTGCTGCCTTATATATCTTGCACTATATATACCTTTACTTCTATCCTTACAGATTAAGTTTACTAGCTCCCTATACAGCCACTAGGTTAAACCACAAGCCTGCCTACTCTCTACCTTGCATTACCCTGTACTCTGCTTAACAGACTGTACACCTAATCTAGCTAAGTTCTACCTCTTCTGTTAACATATTATTATAGGCTAATGTACTTCTAAAAACATTATTTTGCTAAAGTAAAGATTATAACAGTAATTACTACCTCTTATAAAGTATAGCTACTACTACTTTAGACATTAGCATAACAGGTGCTTTAGCTGCTAGCACTAGCTAGACCCCTACAGCAACTAAAGAAGTATAAAATTAATAAATACTTTACCTCTAGAACAAGCTTAAACAGCTTAAACAACACTTCTAACTTTAAGCATAGTAAAGACCCTTAAATGTTTACTAAGTCTAAGCCCTCTAGTTAGAAGTAGCAAAACTTTAAAATATTATTTAAAAAAAAACTAGTATTAAATCTAAAAAGACTCTATATTTAGCCTCTTTTAAAGCATTTAACAGCTTTGCTAAAGACCTAAAACTCTTCTTTACTAAGTGCTACTTTTACATGTAATATAATAAAGGCGCTTTTAAGATAAAAAATTTTTTTTATAAATAGGCCTACACTTAAAAAAATTACCTGCTATTTAGTTTTAACTTTATGCTAATAACTAGATAAACTATAAGGCAAGTAGCAACTTTTTATTACTAGAGATATAAAAAATCTTTAATAGCATTAATTTATTTAAAGCAGCCCTAACTATAATTTATAGGCTAGTTAATAAAGAAAAATAAGCAGTTAATAAAATAAATGCCCTCTAATAGGGCAACAGCTCTGTCTAACAATATGCAGCCTGCTTCTAGGAACTGCTAGCCATCTGCAGATAGACAGATAAGAAGGCTATAAAGTAAATGTTCTATAAAGGGCTCTTAGACATTATTAAAGATAAATTTACTTATAATAAAAAGCCTAAGAACTTTAAGAATTACATTAAAAAAGCGCTTACCTACAACAAAAGACATGCTAAACACTATAGTAAAAAAGAAAAGGGCTAGACAACTGTAAAACCTAACTAGTTTTAAAAAAAAAAGAAAGCTTTATAAATTAACATAAAGCTAATAGACCTTAGTTACGCTAAACACACACATAGCTTCTCTAAAAAAAAGAACTATACCTTTAAAAATGTAAAGCTACCCTTAAATAAAGAATAGAAGAAATAGCTTAAAAAAAAGCATACCTTAACTATAAAAAAGTAGGTTACTTCTATTAAAAATGCCTAGACTCTAAACAACTAAAGAATAAAGATAGCAAATTAACTATAAAAGTAATGCATATAGAATAAGGCCTAATAAGATAAGAGATTCTAGACTAGCTAGATAAACACCTCTATTAGTAATGTAAAAATAATTATAAATCTAAAAAGTGCCTAATAAAATACTAGAAAGTTAAGGTAAAAGACACTAATAAAGTCTTTAGAGCACTAGAACAAGCTGCTGCCTACAAAAAATAGTAAGGCTATACCTAAGCTACAACATATATTGCAAATGTTAAAAAAGAGAAGGAAAAGTTTCTTTTAAAATAACTAATAACAGAAATCTTAGCTTAAGAGCTAAAATACTAATTTATCTATAAAAACTGCTAGAAATGTGGCAACACACACTATTAAAAAAATGTAAGAAATTAATGTATAAAGTATACATTAATAATAATGCTAAAACTTACAGTATACTAAAAGAAATTACTAAAACACATTTTACAGTTATAAACATAAATAAATAATAAAAAATGTTCTAGAAAATTCTTAACAAAGAAGAAGGCCTAGACTAGTAATACACACTACTAATAACACTAGATCTATGCTAAGAACAGAATAACACACCTCCCCTAGCACTAGCTATTACCTGCAAGAATCTTAAAATACAGTAAGACAAAGAGTACTGTATTTCTTATAGCAGTAAATAACATAATAAGTTTTAATACACTTACTAAAGCCACCTATTGTAAATTATTAAAACTAAGGAATACTCTAGGTGGACACAGGTCTAACTAATACTAGTACAAAACAACTTTAAAGAGTGTCCCTACACCTAGTACCTATGCAGTAATAAGTACTGCTTTAAGCACTAGCTAACTAAACATAGGGCTAGCTAGTAGCTACACAGGACACAGGAAAGTTCACTTAAGAACAACACACTAGCCGGCATAGCATCTACCTGTAAAATGCTACACTGTCTCTACTGTAAAAACAGCATAAATTACAAGCAAGAACTATAGACAAAGTGCAATAATAAGACAGCATGCACGTTCTACTACTTTTAATAAAAGGCACACTAACAGGATAATTAAATGCCATATCACTATAAAATAGAAGACTCCCAGTGCACTATATTAGAATGCATAATACTAGGACACTAGAAATACAAGGTATAATTAGACTAGATTATAGAATACAAAAATACAGCTAAAACTGTTAACAAAAATAACAGAATAGACTATAAAGAAACACCTTATAAACTCTACATTTTTATTATAGTTAGATAAGAACTAGGATAAAGCCTAACAACTAAAATTACTCTCTAATAACTAGGCTAGAAATAGGAAGAACTTGCCTTAATTAACAGTAGATGTATGTTTATAGTAATTAATTTAAGATAAGTTAACTAGAATAACATACCCTTCTAAAGAAAAAAAAACCTTTTTAAAGTATCTTTAGCTAACACCTTATTAATAAAATATAAAGTAAGATAAATTTAACTTAAAATAAAAGAACTTATTACTAAAGCTAAAAAATTAAAGATTAGATATTCTTTAACATATTACTACTAAAAAGTAAATACTAAGCAATTCTAGGCTATAACTAGCTTTATAAACATAACCTAATAATTAATTAGCAAACCCTATTACTAGTTCTCTAAGGTAATAAACAAGCAGTATAAGCAGTATCTTAAGAGAACCTAGATAAAACTTATCTATAAGAAAAACTAAAAAGATTTCTTTATTAAGAACTAAAAGCATAGGCTGTTTACTAAATAAAAAAAAAACTAAAAGAAATCTCTTTTAAAGAATTTAAAAAAAATAAGACCTTAACTAAGTTAAAATCTACTAAATAGCCTAAAAAGTAAGCAGACTACTAGAAAAATATTAAAACTACAAAGATATGTTTAAAACTCTAGAAAATCTAGAAGAACTGCTACTACACTAACTCTAGAACTACGCAATTAACCTTAAACTAAACCTATAACTAAAAACTTACAAATTATAACCTCTAACAAAAGCTTAGAAGAACGCATTGCAAGAATATGTAGACTAAATGCTAGCTTAAGAACACATTAGAGAAAGCAATAGTTTAATAGCATTAGCAGTAGTCTTTATAAAAAAAAAGAATAGCAAGGTAAGAGTGTATTAAGACTACTAAACTCTAAATAATAACACTATAAAAGACTAGTATTTTTTACTAATTATCTAAAACATTATAAATTAACTTAAAAGAACTAAGCATTTTACTAAGTTTAATGTCTAAGACAGATTTAATAAAATAAAAATTAAAAAAGAACATAAGTAAATAACAGCCTTTTAGACACTAAAAAAACTATATAAACTTCTTATTATGCTATTTAGACTAACTAACGCCCTAGCAACCTTCTAACAGGTTATTAACACTGCACTTAACCCCTACCTAGATATATTTGTACTTGTATACTTAGACAATGTCCTAATATATACTAAAAAAGACAGACTAGACTACATATCTAAAGTAAAGCTTATACTTAACTAACTCTAATAATATAGGCTCTACCTGTAACTAGAAAAATATAAGTTTAATGTATAAAAAACAAAATATTTAAGATTTATTATTAATAAAGAAGAAATAAAAATAAACCTTACTAAAGTAAGTAAAGTACTTAACTAGCTAACACTAATAATAGTAACAAAAATTAAAGGATTTCTAGGCCTTACTAGCTACATATAAAGAATAATTAAAGACTACTCTAAAATAGCGCTCCCCCTTACAGACGCTACCTTAAAAGAAAGGGCAACAGAAAAGTTCTAATAGATAGCAGAAATAAAAGAAGCTTTTTAGAAACTAAAATAAATAGTAATAAGCTACTCTGTCTTTAAGATGTACAACCTCTTATTAGAAACAAAAGTGCATATAAACGCCTCTCTAAAAGTAGAGAGAGCAGCACTCTTCTAAAAATAAGAAGATAGCTAATAGCATTTAGTAGCTTATTACTTAGTAAAATTTACACTATTAGAGTAAAAATATACTATCCTTAACAAAGAACTAAAAGCTATAGTTAATACATGTAGAAATTAGAAAGTTAAGCTTTAAAGCCTTAGTTAATAATTTATAATTTTTACTAACTATGTAAACTTTATTACTTTCCTTACTACTAAGAAACTATTACTAATGCATATATAATAGGCTATAGAACTTGCTTAATTTAATTTTATTATTAAACATGTAGTAAGAAGCAGTAATTAGCAGGCTAATGCCTTAAGCAGGCGCACAGACTATTTTAAGACTAATAAAAAAAATTCTAAAGAATTTATAATCTTTAAAAAAACTCTAGAGGGACTAGTCTATAAAGAACCTAACTAAAAGAAACTACTATGTTCCCTTATAATAGTTAAACAAGAATAGAAGAACTTAATAAAAAAATATTATAAAGCCTCTATGTTTAGACACCTAGAAATTAGGTTGCTATAAAAGAAAATTAAAACTATAATACCCTAAGAGATACCCTAGCTAAAACACCTGTGTACTAAAGTCCTATAAGAATGCAATACCTGTAATAAAAACAACTTATAAAGGCATAAACTTTATAGATTAATTTAGCTAATTACAGCACTTAGCTAACTGTAGATAATAATAACTATAGACTTTATAACTAGACTACTACCCTTACGTAAACCTAGCACTAAGAGACTTTGTAATATAATTACATAAGTTATAGACAAAACTACTAAGTTTATTTACCTATAGCTATTAGAAAAAACTATTACAGCTAAAGAATTTATATTTAAGCTAAAAAAAAAACATCTTTATAACTTATAGCTACTTTAAAATTATTATTTTTAATTATAACAAATTATTTACTAGCAAATTCTAGATAGCCTTAATTAAACACTTTAGAATTAACTATAGGCTGTCTACTGCCTACTATCTACAAACAGACAGATAAACAGAAAGGGTAAACACAGAAGTTAAAAAATTCCTATAAAAATACATCTTATATAAATAGACAGATTAGGCAAAATAGCTACTAATAGCATAGTTTGTTATTAACACTTTAAAATTAGCTACTACTAAGGAAACCCTATATAAAGCTAATTTTAGTTACCTTTTATAATATAAGCTTTATAGCTTATAACTAACTAATTCTTTAGAAGCTATAGATTACACAACTAAACTTCTAGAACTATATTAAAAACTTACTATAAAAGCCTAATTAGCCTAGTGTAACGGCGCAGGCAAGACAATGGGTCCGAATGCGGTATGAATCCACTCAGAGGCATATGGGAGTGCGTGG
>NW_022985201.1:431102-459144 GCF_010093535.1 Lindgomyces ingoldianus
AACAGCAGGGGGCCGGGCAGAGTCGAGTCAGGGTCGAACCAGGGTCGGAGCCGATACGGAGACCCTTCGGATAGGATCCGAGCGACCCGAGATGGAACGATTCATGAGAATCGTTACACCTAGGAAGTTATAAAGAAAGTAGTAAATAAAAAAAAAAACTTACACTAGAAATATACCTAAATAACTATGTATATCTAGACATAAAGGACCTTAAGGCACTAAGACTCTTAAGGAAATTAGTAAAAAAACACATAAGACTATACTAGGTTATACAAACATGCCCTAGCATCTGTAAGCTTAAGCTACTAAAAGAGATGTAAATACATCCTTAGTTTTACATCTTTAAACTTAAACTTACTTTTAAAACTATTCTACTTACAACTACTAGATAAAAGAAAGAAGAAAAAGAATATAAAGTAAAAAGAATTTTTAACTATAAAAGAAATAAATACCTAGTAAAATAAAAAAAATAGCTTACTAGTAAAAATATGTAGAAACCTTTTAGAAGCCTATTAAACACTTCTTAGGCCTTTTATAAATACTTAGAGTCTCTTTTAAGTAAAACTATTCTAGAGAAAGCTCTTTAAACTAGAAGGCACTATTACTAATTAAAACTGCAGCAGCATTAGCTAGCTATAATGTAGGAGGTCCGCAACCCTTTAACATAGGCTGCAGAGGAGGAAGACCTGCTGCTTTTGCTTTAAGTGCTTTAAGCTTGTCTAAAGATAAAAGGTTTCTTTCTAGATATCTTGCCTTTTAATCTGCTAAAACTTTTAACTACTTTTAAACTTAATTCTACTAAGCTATAAAAGACTAAAGACCTCTTAAGGACTTAGCTTACTTTTATATTTTTTTTTCTTTTATTTTCTTCTCTTTAGCTGCTTTTAATTCTTTAAGTAGTTTCTTCTTCTTACGCTCTAGGTAATCCTAAGCTGTGTTAGAAATAAAAGCATTATAATAACTACTCTTTTTTACACACTCTACGCACTTGTCTAATAACAAGGACATTACACAGGAAGAACTATAAGACTAATAAGAACTATAAAGGCGCATTTTTGTATAATAATAAGGATTAAGATAAGTAACAGTATAAAAGTAATAGTTAACAGCAGAAGTATAAGAAACCTAGTAAGGCATAGTTAAAAAAAATAAATGTTAGAACAGCTTTTAAAAAAGAAAACGCACTAGCTAAAAAAAAATTTAACACTTACAACAAAAACAACATAACAGCAAGAACGCTAACTAAAAGAGAAGCCTGTGTGTTATAGCTAATAGTTAGACTGTAATAACCTAACTAGCTGTCCCACACAGCCTAAATAATGTTAGATAGAAGGCGCTTAGCCCTACGCTAAGCAAATTATGTAACAAGATAGATAAAGAATAGCTTTAGCTTTTAGATAAAAGCCTTGCAGAATGCACTGTCTAATAGGGACCTAAGCATTGCAGGTAATGCAGGCGCTGCAGGCAGTCGCAGGCAATGCATGCAACACCTGCAACGCATGCAGACGCATGTAAACTTTATGTATATAGTTCTAATTATAACTATAGTTAAAAAGTTGTAATTACTATTAAGTCTATTCCTATACCCCCTATTTAATAGACTAAGAAGCTGTGATACTTTTACAAAGTCTACTGCTGCCTTATATATCTTGCACTATATATACCTCTACTCTTATCCTCACAGATTAGGTTTACTAGCTCCCTATACAGCTGCTAGGTTAAACCACAAGCCTGCCTACCCTCTACCTCGCATTACCCTGTACTCTGCTTGACGGACTGTACACCCGATCCAGCTAAGTTCTACCCCTTCCGTTAACATATCATCATAGGCTGACGTACTCCTGAAAACATTATTTCGCCGGAGTAAGGATTGTAACACTTATTTACTGCTTAAAGCTTTATAATCTCTTTTTACACTAACACTAGCTTATGCGCAATAATTAATGCCCCCTTTAAAACTTTTTTAAAGGCCTTTACTATAGATGTTAGTAAGCTATTTACATGCCTTTAAATTTTTACCTTTATAAGCATTAATTACAACCTAAATTTAAGAGTATTACTTAGAGTTTATAACTGCTAGAGCTTATTATTAATAAGTAGTAGTAGTAATAGAGTATGTAACTAGACATTAAAAGCTATTTTAACCTATTTTAGGTTAAATAGGACTAAACTAGCGCCTTAAAACCCTTCTTAGATATTACTAAAAGTAATTACTATATTATAAGCGTGTATAAAGCATAGTAAGAACTTAAGTTTTATAATATAAGTAATTTAGTTACACATAAGATCTATAGCTTAGCACTTATATACCTTCTTTAGAGAGGCAAAACAGCCTACATTAAGAGGCTATAGAAGGTGTAATAAGTGTAGAAGTATGTAAATAGTAATAATCTTATTTTTTTTATAGTACTACTAAAAATTAAGTAAGTTATAGCTTTTATAGCTATTAATAATAAAAAGCTAATAAGCGCCTATAACTTTTTTTTATATGCTTATTAAAGTGCTTTAACTACTATAGCCTAAGCTTATTTATTGTCTAGCTGTTTTTAGAGACTATAATAACTTAGTTCTAAAGCAGATTTTTCTTCTTATACTAGGTAAAGAGGTAATAGCAGCCCTTAAAAATAAAAAATAAAAAATAGCCTACTTTATTATGTTAATGCCTTAAATAACTATTATCTACTCTTTATTACTTTACTATATTACCTTTAGCTATTTTTATTTTCTTAAAGCTATAACAACTGCTCTAGTTAATATCTAGCTTATTATAAAGCTTAACTTATTAAAGTTATACATGTCTTTATTCTAGATACTATACTTAGCTTTTATATTAGCTACTAGGCAAAACTAGCCTTAAATAACCTCTAGATCTTTATAAAGCGCTTTTTTATAATTATACTTATAATTAAACTTTATTATAAACTTAAAGCAGTGCTTAACTTACATACTAGGCTAGTTTAAGCTAACCTAGCCTAGATTACGCTTTACGCGCAAGGAATTAGCTATATTAGCTACAGCTGTAAGCCTAGAGGGAAATCTGTGTGTAATAAGCTTAAGTATGTACTTAATAACTACCTTCTTTTTAAGCTTAGTTAGATTCCTTAATTTAGGCTAGCATTCTGCTTTTAAAGGCTGTCTAGCGTGTTAATTGCTTAGTGTTGTGTAAGAAACATTATAGATAGCTGCAGCGTGTTATAAAAAAGGTTTTAAGTCTTATTTAAAAGCCTAAAAAGTAAGCTGTATCTAACATTCTTTAGAAGATTTAATCTAGTGTTGTTGTTAAGGCATTATGTAGATAGGTAGAGTGTGGTAGAGGCTTAGCAAAAGTGGCCGGCCAACCTGTGTGGCCGGCTAACCTGTTAGGTACGTTAACTATTCTTTAAACTAAATAACCTACTTTAATGTGCTAACTATTACTATCTACTTAATTCTGCAACTAATTAGTAGTTCTTTTAATAAAAGGTGTGTTATGCTTCTTGTACTACTAAACCCTAGCCTGCTAGAAAACGCCTAGTAACCTCTATAGCTCTAGATCCCTTAGCTAATATAAAAAGAAAATATTACTTACTTACTAATATTATAAACGCAGCAAATATCTTTATAGTTATAGTTTAAAATAATTCTTATTAAAATAGTGTTACTTACTTTTATTAAACACACGCTACTTATTCTTACTAAATATGCTTTACCTAATCTTGTTAACTAAATAGTGCTTTTTTTTATTAATTACTTAATGCCTAGTCTTATACTTCTATACTTTTATATAAATATAGTAAATGCAACACTACTCTTATTAAAGGCATTAATTAATTTAAGAATAGTGTTAAGTAGAAGGTAAACTGTGTAAGTTATTAAAGTAATATGTAGGCGTGTACTGTACTGTAAGGCTAATATAGCGCTTACGTGTAAGGCCGAGATGGTGCTTACGTGCAACAAGTATATATACTATTCTGTACGCAATAATTAACGTTAGTTAATTATTTTTACCTTTTTAGTTATATTAGCGTAGTGGTATAGAGCTCTGTTCTTATATAATAATTAACTAACAGCAGGGTACAGTTAGTGTTTAACCCCACCTTAGTTAGCTTTAAGCTAGTTTTTAGACTAAAACATAAGGCAGCCTCTTCTAGCACCACATTGTTGCTGCTAGAAGGTCTAGTGTATATAGCTTAGCTAGCGTAGCCACTAAGCGTTGCGTTGTGTTTATCCCGCGCCTCTAGGCCGCAGGTGGTCAGCCTCTAGCCAGTAACCAAGTCATGCGCATGGCGTCTCTAAGCTGCGGGTAGGTCATGTGACGCCTGGGACATGCGTCTGCTAAGAAGGGGGATAATGTAAGGCTAAGATAGCGCTTACGTGTAAGGCTAAGATAGTGCTTACGTGCAACAAGTATATATACTATTCTGTACACAATAATTAACGTTAGTTAATTATTCGCACCTTTTTAGTTGTATTAGCGTAGTAGTACAGAGCTCTGTTCTTACATGTACAGCATAAAAGTTTTAAGTCTATACTACTATTAAACCTAGGTCTAACTCCTGCGCTTTTTAAAAATGTGTACTAGTTACATACATTAGAACAGACTTATTAATTTTATAAACTACACCTATCTAGCAATGTCTCTAGCATTCTAAGTGTTTTTTTTACTTCTTAGTTTTTTTAGTTATTATAAGAAGATCTTTTTAAATAACTTTTAGTTGCTTTATTATAAGAATTAGTAAACAGCAATACTGTGTGTTTATTAGAGGATAAGGCTAGAATAAATGCTATATTTAAAGCAGAACAAAGAGCATAGAGCATGCTAAAAACAGCTTATATTATGTAATTTACTATAGATAAATCTCTTAATAATCTAGCACTATTAGATAAAAATAAAAGTCTAATAGTAAAATTTTACTTAAAGCTTAAAAAGATAAATTTAGAGAAATGTAAAGTGTGCAACTAAAGGTAGTTTAATTTAGATATTACTTTATATAAATACACTACATGTTAAAAAGATAGGCGTAACTACTTAGACAATTCTAATTAGGTGCCCTTATAGGGTGCTGCAAATAGGCTAGATTCTAGTCCTATGCTATTTTATCTTTTAACACTAACTATAACTAAGGAACAACTTCTAGCTAGAGTGTAGATTATAATAGAGCTAAGGCAGCACTAGAGTTAATAGTATAAGTATTAAGAGCATGTTTACTATTTTACTATAAATACTATAAAGGTTTTTTTTTGCTTACTACTATTTTTACATAATGTTAATGTTATTATTTTAAAGCTCTTAGCATTTAAAGGTAAAAATGTTAGTGCTATTAATTACTTATTTAAAAAAAACTATAAAGTGTAGTAAACTATTATATTATAGTAGCTTCTATTTTTTAAATCTAACTATTTTAGCTATTGTGATGACAAGCACTGTCTCTACTACTGTATGGAGCTGGGGAAGCAAGGCAGAGTAGGTCGGCTCTATTTCAGCTACACTAAGATAGAGAGGAGAAAGGGAGCTTTAAGGGCAGCTCTGCAGAAGAAGTGCTTACAGCGCTAAAGCGCTAGTAAGGACGCTAGCGCTAAGCAAACTAATAGCGTTGCGCTAGTTGCACCCCCTATATCCTAATTAGCTGCACAGGCAGCTTGTCATGTGACGCGCGACAGAGCTCTCTGCGTAGGACTGTCACATTACCCTCTTTTAAAGCAGTCTTATCCCTAAGACTAGGTAGTTTAGCGCCTTTATATTAGTTTTTAAACTAGTTAAGACTTTAGCGCAAGTTAATTATTAACTTTTATAAGTTTTATATCTTTACCTTTTTTATACGCTTGTAACTAGGCGTCTAGTCACGCTAGTAGACTAGGCTTAGTAGGATATGCTTAGTAGAAGTCCCTTACCTTATGCAGAGCTCTAAGGAATCTGTTAGCATTATACTAGGTAGGGTTAGAATTATAGCCTACCTATAAGGCTTAGTATTAGAGACGCCTGTAGTAGACATAACTATCTAGGATGTTCTAAACCTACTACTTAGGGTAACTGTTAACCTTAATTAGCTCCTCTAGAGGCTTAACCTAACCTAGCAGTGTTATAGGTGCTGCCTGCTGTAGGCAGTCTGCGTAGAAGATGTTGTGCATTCTTATGTATAGGGGGAGCTTAAGCTAGTACAAATAACCTCTTATACTTATAATTAAATAGGGCCTGTACATCTGCTAGTTAAGCTTCTAGCTAGAGCGCCTTATAGTAAAGCCCTTAAAGGTTATGTATACTTTATTACCTACTATAAAGTTAGGCTTACGCTGCTTTTTATTTACCTAAGCTGCTTACTACTTTTAGGCTTAAGTAATGCCCTTTCTTATAATCTTAATTACTTATTATATAGTGTTATAGCAGAGCTTAGCATAGCTTTAAGCCTCCTTATATAAAATCTACTCTAGCGTAGTTAGTAAGCGTCTTATATGTGCCTTTTAGTTCTAGTAGTGTGTTAGACAATAGCTAAACTTAATTTTAAACAGTAATAACTTTATTATCTTATATAGTAAAGATGCTTAAGCCTAGTCTATGTAGGGCAGCAGGTCTAACTAGTTATTTTAGAAGTAATTAATAAATAAACACAGTTGCTAGTTAATATACTAATTTAGCACCTCTATATTACTATTAGTCTAAAGATAGTAAAGCGTAAAGAGCTTTTATTTAACACTAGTAAAGCAGTAAAGCTTGTCTATAAATGTAAAGGTAAACTATAGTCTATAGTTAAAAATAATTAATTAAAGGGGTCTATAAACACGCTAGATATAGTAATAGTATAGGTCTGCAGCCCTTATAGCAGTAATAGTCTTATAGCATAGCAGTAAGAAGCAGCGCTTGCTTAGATAGTCTACTATAATAAACACATTATTATAGCTAGCTTAATTAAGTAGAAATAACTTAAAATTTATAAAAATGTTTTACTATACTTACTTAAGTATTAGTAGCAGCTTAAGAAGCTCTAAGGTTTTATCTTAAAAAATATAGCTCTACTAATAAGCCTTATAAGCGCTAATGTAGGTTTTAATGTTTTAGCTTATACTTAGCTAGTAGTACTACTTACATAGCAGCTTAGTTATTTTTTTTAGTTCTAGGATGTGCAGTAAGTTGCGTTGTGTAAACAGCGCAGATAAAGTAGGTTCTTAGAAACTAGACAGCTAGAACTATAAGCTTCTTTTTCTTTAGTAGTAAGCCCTTAGCATTAAGCTTTTATTATAAGCTAAAATCTTATGCTTTATTATAGTAGTATTATAAGCTTTTATAATTCTAATTAGCATTTAGGATCTAATTAATAAGCTTATATAGTTAATTTATTAGTAGCAGCTTTATAAGCTTTTTATTTAGCAAAAAGGTGCTCTATAGAGTAGCGCGTAATTAAGTAATAAGACTAACACTAATCTACTTTTAGCTTAAAAAAAAGTATGTATAAGTAGCTTTATTTTTTTTTCTATATTTTAAGCTTCTTTTACTTTCTTAACAGCACATCCACAACAACATTAGCAGTGCCTAGGTAGTAGGTTAGCGTAAGGTTAAAGTTTGCTATTAGCATAGCTTATTACATCTAGTAAAGGGTAAGCTTATGCTTAACAGTAAAGTACTTAAAAGCTTAGTAGTTAGTAATTACTGTAAATAGCTTATTTTATTATAGGCTTATTAGCTATACTTACTACTTTTATAAGCTTTAGATAACTATAAGCATTTTTTTATTATATATATTATAGTTTATTTGCAGTAGGCTTATAGTCTTAGAGTAGAACGCTATAGAGCGCTAGATGCTGTTGTCCTGCAGCTATAATAGTACTCCTGTAATAACTCTATTACTTGTGTTAGTCTTTATACACATTTTATAATTTAGTAAGTAGTGTGTAAAAATGTTATCTAACAGCATAAAGTCCTTAGCGCGCTTAAACATAGCTAACTTATGCTCTTTTAAAAAATGCTAGGCGCTACACTTAAGCAGCTTTATAAGTAGCTATATAATGCAACTATAGTCTTTAAGAAAGGCGCAGTAGAAGTTGCAGAACCCTAGAAACAACTGCAGGCTCTTAATTAAGGTTAGTATAGGCTAGTCTTAGACAGCAGCTACCTTAGTAAGGTCCTTATAAATTCTATTTATACTAATAATAAAACTTAAAAATTTTATTTTAGTAACTATAAATTTACTTTTTTTAAAGTTAATTTATAGGCTAGCGTTTTACAGACAACATAAGACCTTAGCAATATATACCTTATGCTGTAAAAGGTTATCTAAGTAAATTAAAATGTTGTTAAAGTAGGCTATATAAAAGTTATTAAGTAAGCTATGTAAAACCTAATTAATATATTACTAAAAAGTTATAAAGCTGTTATAAAGTCTAAAGAGCAGCATATAATACTTATAGTTACTATAGCATATTTAAAAAGTAGTTAGGTCCTTAACCTTTTTAGTAAGCTAGATGTAATAAAACACTTGTTATATATTAAGCTTAGTAAAGACCTTAGCTGCAGCTAGCTATGTAAGCGTCTTTTAGATTAAAAGTATTAAGTAAGTGTTTTTTTTTATAATTATATTAAGCTTATAATAGTTTATATAAAACTTTTACCTTTTTTCTAGCTTTTTAGTAAACAAGACTAGAAAAGCGTAGCTAGCGTTACTGTGCGTAATAAATCTGCGTTGCAGGTAGTTGTCTAGATAGTCCTTAACTAGCCTAAGCTGCTCTAGAGACATGCTGTATAGCAAGCTGCTTAATAAGGTGTTCTTTGCTATTAGCTTAATATTATAGTTAACGCTAAGTTAGTGCAGCAGCAGTTTATCTAAGTCTCTTTTTAAGAAGTAAGCTAGCGTAGCTCTAGCGTACGCAGGGGATAGTAACTTCTTAAGCATTAGCTGTTAGAGCTTATCTTTAGGATTAACTATTATAGGTGCTTAGCAGTTCTTAATTAGTTAATTAACTTTATAAACGCTAATATATCTAATTACAACATCTCTGCGCCTTATGTGTAGCATAAACGCAGCAGCGTTAATTATGTTTACCTCTAGCCCTGCCTTAGCAAGTGCTTTTCTAAAGACAGCTAGTTAACATTAGCGCGCTTAATTAGCACTAAAAAGTATTAGTTAAAAATTAAGTTACTTTTTTATTTTTTTTAAGTTTTACTACTAATTATGCTTCTAAGTTAATTAAAGTTAGTATTAATTAATTTTTAATATCTTTATAAACTTATCTTATTAGTTAGTGTCTGCTTAATAAGATTAGTTAATCTGTAAAGACATGCTACATGTAGAGACAATAATATTACGCTTGTAGTCCTATGTTTAATTATTATTTAGCTACTAAATTAATTATTCCTTATAGTTAATCTAGACACTAGCCTTTTTAAAAACTTTATAGCCTATAATTAAGTTATAATAGCTTATGTTATAGAGAATAAAAAGTGTAGGCAGCTAGTAGCTATTAATTACTAGATCTGTGTAAAAGTACTTGTCTACCTGTCTATTTAGTTAATTATTATATCCTGTAATAAGAATAGACTTAATGCTAAGCATCTTAGGCTATAGGTGCTTCTAGATTGTCTGCAGGTGTTACAGGTAGATTAGATTATAGCTGCTAGCCCTTATGTTAATAAGACTATTTAAGCGTACAGTAATTCCTCTAGCAGAGACATAGCAGGGCAGTATAAAAAGCTTGCTGCTAAATAGCAGCTTATATAGCTTCTGCGCTAGCGCTTTATTTATTAACTTTAAAGAGAAAACTTTCTTTAGAGTAAGTCTTTTTTTAATTTACTATTCTTACTAAAGCTTATAGCGTTTAGCTTTTACACTGCTTCTATAGCCTTACTTTTAGCGCAGGTGTAAGAGCAGTTATAACTTATATGTCCTAGCTAATAGCATAAGTAGCAGGTTATAGCATCCTTTATTAAAGCTGCCTACACTTAGGGTGTTACTAGAGTTGTTAGAGCAGTAGTAGTAGCAGCAGGTTAAAGAATGTTCTAACGCGTAAGCTTCTTTTAACTTCTCTGTACACATTGTGCGCTTAACTCTGCAGTAGACCTTTACAGTAAGAAGAATATCTAGTAGGCTTACTCTATATAATTAAAGAAGCTAACTATTAGGTTATTATAGTAAGTTTTTATATATACTTAAAGCTAACTTAATAAAGTGTTATAAATTTTATCTTTCTACTGCTTAAGCAGTAGCTTAGCTTTATTTATAAGGTACATAAACTAAGCTTTAAAGTTTTTAAAATTCTAAAATAGCTTTATCTTAAGCTAGTAAAGCTTAGTTTTAGCTTTTATTTACTAGTTAGTATTTTTAAAGTTTTTTTTTAAAAAGCTTATAATATCTTTAGTTATTACTAGCTTACTTTACTACTTTTAGGCTTTAAAGTAAGAAACTAGTTAACCTAGCACTTAACTACTTACTTTACTTTTAGTATAGTGTACTTAAGTGTTTTTTTTCTTTATAAGGTTACTATCTATAGGTATAAAGTAGTTTATATTATAAAGTAGCTTACTTATTAGAAGGTCTTTTTAGTAGTTAAATTTAACATTATTTTTACTTATAAACCTAGGCAGATTCTTTGCTTTAGCTAATAGTTTTAGCCTAGCTTCCTAGCTTATAGTACTAATATAAAAAAAGTTAGGCGTTCTTAGTGTAGCTAGGTTAAATTATAGTTGCTTTCTTAGTGTAGTTAGTGTAAGTGTGCCTCTTAGCACTTAATAAGCTCTATCTAAAAAAAATAATTAGTTATACACTAGTATAGTAGTAGCTTTAAGTCTTTTAACTTTATTCTTATAATTAGCTAGGCATTTAAAAGTTTTATTTAGTAAGCTTTAAAGCTTCTATAGCTTCTTACTAACTTTTACTTGCTTAGCTTCTACTATATTAACTACTTTAGTAAAAGTATTAGTATAGTTTTAATAAGCTTATACTTTTAATAACTACTATAGTAGCTTATTTACTATAACTATGTAATCTGCAGCTATAAAGTTTAGTAAGTCTAGGTAGAGGCTAATTAAATTATAATTAGTAGTACCTTAAGTAATAGCCTCTATTTAGAATAATAGTGCTTTCTTAGCTTACTAAGCGCGCACGCGCGCAGTCTTAATAGCGTAGTCCTTTTTAAACACATTATTAGTGTAAAACTAGGCCTAGCATAGTAGCGTCCTTAGTTTAAGTGTATAGGCGTTGCTAGTAGGCTAGGTAGTAAGATTAACATGTATTTTAATCTTTAATAGCTTTTTTATTTTAGTGCTCTTAGCTTTTTCCCTCTACTCTAGGGTCTAGCAGTCTGCAGAGGTATAGTGTAGTGTGAGCCCTGGGTCTAGTGACGGTGGGGCTGATAGTTGATTAGTGGTGGGTTTGTACGTAGGTTTATACAGAGCCTGCAGCTCTCTTCGCGTCATTGCGGTGGTAGTTAGTATAGTAGGCCCCCCCCTACAGTTAATTTAAACTAGAGCAGCAGCGCTTCTAGCTTAGAGCTCTTTAATAAAGTGCAATAATCTAATTATTACTTAGTGTTGCTTTTATAGTTGCCTAGCCTAACTAGGGCTTTAAAGCAGATAGCTATTATTAATAAACTAAGGCTTAGCCTAGTTATACTAGCAGATCTATCTAAGTAAGAGTTAGTTAGTAGATTAAGCTCTTAGAGCTAACTGCATAGTAGACCTAGATATTATGTTACTATCCTCTAGCTAAATAAAATAATTTTAGTGTAATATAATAATAAGCACTATTTCTACTACTGTATAAAGCTAGGGAAGTAAGGTAGAGTAGGTTAGCTCTATTTTAGCTACACTAAGATAAAGAGGAGAAAGAGAGCTTTAAGAGCAGCTCTACAGAAGAAGTGCTTATAGCGCTAAGGCGCTAGCAAGGACGCTAGCGCTAAGCAAACTAATAGCGTTGCGCTAGTCGCACCCTCTATATCCTAATTAGCTGCACGGGCAGCTCGTCATGTGACGCGCGACAGAGCTCTCTGCGTAGGACCGTCACAGCTATTATAACATTAAAATTAACTAAAAAGCACTTAATGCTTTGCCTTCTAATAACTATATTAATAATTAGCTGCCTACTGTTTATGTAACTAAAAAAGAGTTGTTAGCTACTCTAGATAATGTTAATATAAACCTAGTGTTTAATACCTGCGCTAATACTGTTTATAAGCATAATGTTAATCTGCTATCTAATTCTAGTACTACTACTAGTGCAACTAATAACTATTAATAAAGTGTTATAAGTGCACTTAAAATACTTAATTAGGGTGTAAGTAAATCTTACACTCCTTTTAGTGTATAACACTTATAGCTGCCTAGTACTAAGCGCTTAACAGTTAGCTCTAGCATAGGTTGTAGTGTTCTGTTGTGTTCTATAGCTAGTATCTATTCTAACACCTTAAAACAAAGTAACGTAACTAGCTATTATAAAAGCTTAGTAATAAAAGACATAGAATTAAAAAGTTAGAAGATTCTAATTATAAAATTTAAGACCTTATAATAGCATATCTAGAGGACAACTAATTAGACGTACCTTTTTATAGCCTCTATAAGACAGACTCCTCTGTCTAAATTTAGAAGCTATAAGCTACTGCTAAGCCTAGCGTTTCTATTTTTATTTTTATGTAAAGTAGTAAAGTTTATTTAGCTACACTTATAAGAAATTAATTATCTATTCTATATCTAGCATTTTATTTGCTATAAAGATAGATAGTTTACACACTACCTATAGTTCTGTTTTACTGCATTTAACACTCTTCTCTGCTAAAAGTCTACTACTAATGTAGGTTTTTATGTTAAAAAAATTTTTAGTAATAAAAACATTATAGTTAAGTTAATATAAAAGGAGTTTAATTAGCTAGATAGTAGCTAGTGTTTAATTAATTTTATTATAAAGCTTATAGCTAACATTTATAAGACTTAATCTTATTAAGTATAAAAAAAGTGTTAAAAGTAATAGTTTATTTATTACCTATCTATTACTTTTACATTACATGTTTGCTAAAATTAATAAAGTGCGCTAACTACGCTGTCTAACTTTATTTGTTATGTTCTTTACTATAGATTAACATTAGCATAATCTATTGCGCTTTATGCTAAGGTTCTTAGAGTAGAAGGCTGCAGACTTAAAGTAACGCGTTTACTTTACTTCTAATTTTATCTAAAACAATCTTTATATTATAGTGTATTATTTTAATAAGTAATTTTAGCTTTTTAAAACTTATGTTCTAACTTCTAAGTTTAACATAACTAACTTTTAGAATTAGTATAAGTAGTAAGGCTAAAGTAGTACATATAATTATAGCCTATACTACTGCAAAGGAGTACTAAATCTAGATTTAAAGTTAGGCAATAATGCAACTAATTTTAATATTGCCTGCATAGCAGCATACTAGGGGTGTTATATATTAGCAATGCACCTAGAGCTGAATCTACAGTAGTGTTACGGTCTACAGTTGGACCAACGTAACTCCACTACAGGTACTCCACAATCTAGCTAGGTTGGGGCAGGGCTCGCTTACAGACTAATTGGAAGATACAGAAGCAGCGCAGCTGCCTGCAGTTATAGAAGAATGCATTATCTAATAAGAAGGCAGGCTGCAAGTCTAACGAGTCTAAGAGAGCTTATAGAGCTGCACTTAGCAGACTTGCATAAACTTGCCTAACTTGTTCTTAGCACCCCTAAATATGTATATAGTTTTAACCTTAAATAACCTTTAAAAAAGTGTGTTTAATGTTTAGTTTATTTTTTATATAGACTAAGTAGCATTCTAGCTTTTTAAAGAGCTACAATACTATTTATATATCTTGCAACATATATACCTCTAATTCTGTCTAACAAGACTGTTTAACCTAGCTACTATACTGCTACTATAGGGACAAACTATAATCTAGTTACTCTACCTGCCTTTATTAGCCTAATAGCTGTTACGTGGGACTGTACACCCTATTGCTAGCCCCTTCCTTCTGTTTTACTACCTAAGGAACAACATTAACTTAAGTGCTTTCTAAAGTAAGAATTATAACATTAAACACTCTACCTCTTAAAAAGTATAACTACTTAATATAACCTTAATTCTAACATAGCTTACATAGCCTTATTAGGATTAACAGAAGTTCTAACAGCTAATAAAGAAGTCCTAGCAGAACAGATTAATAGCATCTATGATAACATTAAAAAACTCTAGTAGATTAGTAATAAAATAAATAAACTAATTAGTTTTTATAAAGAAGTAAAAAAATTACGCTAAAAAGTAGCAGAATTTAATAACTAACTTACACTAATAAATCTTTAGTTAGCTATAAGCTTTGTAAACTAAATACACATGTTATAAGTAGAGCTAGCTAAACTTTAGAATATCTTAACTAAGAAAGTAAGCATTGCAGCTAAAAAGACTTTATAACTAGCCTTTTTAAAGCCTTTTAAAGAATTACCTAAAGACCTCTACTGTAAGGCCGGATGTCCCAGAACGGGCCAGTATGGCCTCACCTGACCTGTTTGGAGGTTGTATGACCTGTGCTTTGTATATAAGCATAAATCCTAACAAGTAAAGCTTAGCAGCAATTTATCTCTCTTATAATACACTCCTATCTTTCTCTAAAAGCTTGCTCTTAGTGCTATTTATGCTACCTACTATCCTATCTTTACATTTAAATTGCTCTACAAGCCAGCATACTGCTTAAGGGCAACATTCCTATGTAATAGTGTTAAAGCAAAACACTAGAGGAGAATTAGATGCAACTAGCGCTTAAAGACTACCTAAAAAGCTAGCTAAAACTACTGCTTTTAGTAATACTTAACTAGAGTTAACACTAATGCAGAGAGAAATAACGTACTTTATAGGCGAGTTGCTCACACACCTAAGTCGCTTACTTTTGCCAAGACCCCACTAAACCACCCTTCCTACACTAATGCATTCCCCATAACACTACTTAGACGCGCTAAAAGAATGTTAGATACAGCTTATGCTCTAAGCTTTTAAATAAAACATAAAACTCTTAAAGAAATGTGCTATAGCTATATATAAAGTCTTATAAAAAATAATAAATAACTATAGCGCTAGACAACCTTTATAAGCTAATTCTACAGCTAAATTATAAAGGCTAGGTAATAAAAAAAAGCAAGTAATTATTAAGACTATACTTAAGCTATATGCGCAAGGAATTTCCCCTTAGATAGCATTTATAGCTAATATAGCTAATTCTTTACGCGCTAAGCATAATCTAGGCTATGTTTATATAAACTAGCCTAGTATGTTTGTAAAGTGTTATTTAGAGCTTAAAGTAATGTTTAAGTGTAAGTACAACTATAAAAAAGCTCTCTATAAGAGTCTTAAAGTAATTTAGAGCAGGTTTAGCCTTATAGAGAATATTAAAGCTAAGTATAGCATCTAAGATAATAACATGTACAACTTTAGTAAAATAAGGTTTATAATTAGCTAAATATCTCTTAACTATACTTATGCTTAAAACTTTACTTTAAGCTTTAAATAACACTTTATAAACATACTAGGCTAGTTTATGTAAACATAGCCTAAATTACACTTAGCGTGTAAAGAATTAGCTATATTAGCTATAAATGCTATCTAAGAGGAAATTCCTTGCGTATATAGCTTAAGTATAGTCTTAATAATTACCTGCTTTTTTTTATTACCTAGCCTTTATAATTTAGCTATAGAATTAGCTTATAAAGGTTATCTAGTGCTGTAGTTATTTATTATCTTTTATAAAACTTTATATATAGCTATAGCATATTTCTTTAAAAGTTTTATGTCTTATTTAAAAGCTTAGAGTATAAGCTATATCTAACATTCTTTTAGCGCGTCTAAGTAGTGTTGTAGGGAATGTATTAGTGTAGGAAGGGTAGTTTAGTAGGGTCTTGGCAAAAGTAAGCAACTTAGGTGTGTGAGCAACTCGCCTATAAAGTACGTTAGAGCAAAAGATAAGTAAAAAAAATAATAAAATTCTTTATAAATTAGGCTTGTTAAGCTATCTAGAAGGTGTTTAAGGCCTAGAAGGGGTTAAAAGGGCTAGTGCAGGACTAAGCAACGCACAGTCCACCCCCGCAAATTAGGCTTTAGCAGAAGCCTGCGCCTAGCTGTAAGAGCAGCAGGAAGCGTAAGAACTAGCTAAGATAATAAAAATCTGTTATTAATTTAAAGCAGGCAATATAAACGCGCTTAACAAGTTGCTAACTAAAGTATTAAATATTATTATACTAAAACTTACCTAAGACTAAGCAAACCTACTGCGTCCTAAACTGCTACACTAATATAAAAAAAAACAGGGCAGACTACAACTAGTAGTGTAAGGATAATAAAGACTATTACTAAAAAAGTCTATTAAGCTTTACTTAAGAATTATAGAAGATCTCTTTTAGCCTATAATATGTTAATAAGACACTATAATTACTAACGTATTCCACCACCGAACCCGCTAAACCACCGAACCCGACAAAATCTCTTAGCATTGCAAACACCACGTACAAAACTCTAATTTTATTCACAACTAAATAAAGAACCTATGTACAATGTGCTTACATCTAATTCTAGTGCTTCTTCTTTATCCTTTTTGCACGTACAAGCGTTGTGCTTAGTCTCCCCACAGTTCCCACAGCGCTGCAGAGCTGGTTAGGCTCTTTCTTAATTACCACTACTACAAGCCTTCTTTAACTGCTAAGCTACTACAGACGCCTTAGCAGCTACCTGCGCTGCTGCAGTCCTATACTCTATTGTGCTACCTTGCTAGATCTGCTTTCTTTTACGCCTTTTACGCTTAGTTATGTCTGCTAATTACTTTTTAAGCTCTTGTACACGCGCCTTTATAAGTATATTTCTATATAGCATCTCCTTAGCTTTTTTTATAAGCTGTAAAAAGCTTTTTTATGCTGTTATTAGTAATTATACAAAGAAATTATGTACAAGCTTTAATTATAATCTAAATTTATATAAATTACTTAGGGTTGTTAATTACTATAGCGTTTCTAGTAGGGGTCCTAGTAGTAGGGTACACAGCTGCACATTAAGACAATTAAAGACTACCTGCGCGTTAATAAGAACTAGTCTAGATGCCTTAAAAGCCTTTTTATAATTATTATACATAAAAATGTCTAAAAACGTGTCTTTAAAGGCTAAAAGAAAGTGTTCTTTATTAACATGCTGCACACGTTAGCGTGCTAAGTCTTATATGCGCTAAGAGTACTTAAGCTTTAACAGCAAGAAGCACACTACATTAAGTAGCTAGAGGATATGTAATAAATGCGCAGGCATATAGAGTGTAAGGATCTTTTGTATAAAGTAATAATTCTTAAAATTCTAGTTTAGGTAGCTTTTATAGCTATCTAGTATAAGCAGCTTATATACCCCTACTTAACGCGTCTTTATATACTTATTAAAGTGCTTTAACTACTTAAGACTAAGTGTATTATTTATTTAGCTATTCTTAGAGACTAATAGCTTCTAATTACGTAGTATTAATGTCTCTTTGTACTAGGCAGAGATGTGGACATGTCCTTTGTAGATAATAAATAGCAGGGTAGCGTAGCTAGCAGCGCAGATGCTCTAGATTACAGTAACCTATTCCTAGTTACCTAGCTGTGTAAGGACAGGCCTTATACATCTTTTTAAACCTGTAATAACTTTTATAGTGCTAATTATGCCTATTTAAAAGCTAGTTTTATTAAAGTTGTAGATATTGTTATTATAAACACTATATTTTACTATTATGTCTTATATAAGCTTAAACTACTTTATAATTAACTCTAGGTCTTTTTAGAGTATTCTTTAGTAGTCCTTTACTTAATTAAACACTATCTTAAGCTTCTCTGTATAAGACATAAACTGTGTAGGCTAGTTTGTCTTTACTAGTGTTCTACTACACATAGCTAATAGTCTGTTTGCTATATCTACTACCTTACACAGCTAGGGCGCTAATCCTTGCAAATTAAGGTTAAGAATATATTATATAATTGTCTACTCTTTAGTTGCAGTAAGTTTCTAGTAATTTAGTTATATAGTAGGTTAAAACATAATTCTGTTAAGCTAAGTAGTAAGCTGCTAATAAGGCATGTTAAAAGCTGCTACAGCTTGTTGTACGCGTTTAAATTAGCGTAAGTAGTAGGCCTAGAGCGCAAGGATAATTCTGCCTTCTTGCTAAGTTAGTATAGTCTTGTGTTGTTTAGACATCGCGTCTTGTATGTGGTGTTTGCAATGCTAAGAGATTTTGTCAGGTTCAGTAGTTTAGCGGGTTCGGTGGTGGAATACGTTATAAAAGATACACTGCACCTATTGAAAGCTTATTAACTTATTATAGTTACTAATATAGTAAGATCTTAAAAACAAGATGCTTAATACATTAGGTACTTTAGCAGAATAAAAAAGAGTAGCTTATAACACTATAAAAAACTATAAATAATAACTTAATTAGTCTTTAACTAAACTTCTAGCCTACCTTAGGCTATTATAGACTAAAGTTAATAAAAAAAGCCTAGATAGAATAATAATAGACTTTAGTAGTGCACTATCTAACAAGATTAAGCGTAATCTAATGTATATCCTACAAAGTAAGCAAGAGACGCTAGCTTAGGTAGAAGAGCAGAGCAACATATCCTACTGCTGCCTGCAGAAGGGAAAAGGGCTAAAGTTAAAAGAGAAGGGAACACAAAAGCGTTCTACTTTACCTTTAGCTAATAAGGACCTAAAGAAGCCTAAAAAAATAATAAAAAAAGCCTTTAAGCTAAAAAAAAGCTAAAAAAAGGTAAAAATTTAATAAAATAAAAGTTACTTACTAAAATTATAAGCAGCTAGGTTATATTTCCCTAGATTATTCTATAAAAGATAAAAATAAAAACAAGTCTAATAAGAATAAGTAGAAGAGAAAAGAGTAGAGCTAAAAAAACTAAGCTTTTTTTTTCTAGCCTATATTACTTTAGTAAGTAATAAAAAGAAGCTTAAAAACCTTTAAGACTTATTATACTTAAAAGAGTTATATTTATTATTAGTAATAGTAAGCATAAAGTTATTAGAAGACCTTTAGACTGTAGTAAACAAAGAAGCTTAATTAAACATCTTATCTACTATAATAGCTAAAGAGCAGAATTTTAAGATTAAGCCTCTACTAGGTATCTTTCTAAAGGCACTTAATAGATTAAACTTTACTGTCTACAGCTTTACAGTTGTAAATGTAAAGATTATAAACTCCTAAGAAAAAGTTTAGACTTATAAAGTGCTATTTATAGTAATAGACCTAAAAAGACCCCTAATATATTTAAGTTTACTTTAGATTAATTAGTTTAATCTAAAGCTAAACTTTTATATAAGACATATATTATTTAAGGGCGTAAAGGACTATAGTATGCTAAAGTATGCTAAAGTAGCTTTAGAAGACGCAGCAGAGTTTAAGCAAACTATATAAAGTTCTAATACAGATGTCTACGTCTACAGTGTGCTGTCTAATAACACTAAAGATTCTTTAGGACCTATAAAGCTTAAGTTAAAACTAGAGTATAAAAAATATACAAACATAGTTAAGTCTAATAAAATGTTAGAAGTACTACTGCATAGCCTACAGAATCTAGCTATTAAGCTAGAAAAAGGGACAAAGCCTTCTTACTAACTACTATATAACTTATTAGAGTATAAGTTACAGCATCTTTATAAATATATTAATAATTATCTGCAAAAAAAGTAGATTTAAAGGTCTAAGTCTTTTATAAAAGCTCTAATCTTATTTATAAAGAAGAAAAATAAAGGGTTAAAGCTTTATGTAAATTATAAAGGCCTAAACTAAATTATAATAAAAAATTATTACTTACTACTACTTATCTTAGAATCTCTTAAAAGACTTAGAAAGGCAAAGTAGTATATAAAGCTAAATATCTATAATGTGTACTATATATTATGTATTTATAAAAAAGATAAGTAGAAGATAGCATTCTAGACTTAATATAGTTATTTTAAGTACTAAGTTATGCTTTTTAGTCTTACTAATACTTTTATAGCTTTCTAGGCTTATATTAACTAGACTCTAGCAGGGTTAGTTAATATAACATGTATTATGTACCTTAACAATATTCTAGTCTATTCTAACACAGAAAAGAAACAAGCTATTTATATTAAAAAGTGCTGTAAAGATTATGTAAAGTAAAGCTTTTTTTAAAACTTAGTAAGTGTAAATTTTACACATAGAAGACTAAGTACCTAAGGTACATAGTTTATCTAAAAAGAGTTAAAGTTAACTCTTTAAAAATTAAGACAATCTAGGAGTAGCTAATGCTAAAAACTATTTAGGATATTTATGTTTTTTATAGGGTTTATAAACTACTATAAGCAGTTTATTACTAAGTTCTTTTTAATTACCCTACCCCTTACTAAGCTAACCTAGAAGGGCCTAGATGTAGTAAAGAGTAGTTAAAAGTAAAAGTAGAAAGAAAGTTAAAAGCTTAATATTAGTCTTAAAAGTAAAGCAGCTTTCTAAAAGCTTTAAAACTTATTTCTTAAAGTTTCTATATTAGCTTATTTTAATGCTAATAAGAAAACTAAAGTAAAGGTTAACACCTTAAAGGGCGTAATCTATAGCATTTTAAGCTAATTAGTCTTAGATAAGACTAAAAGGGCTTAATAAAGGCTAATTAGCTTCTTCTTAAAAAAGATAAGTAAAGCTAAGTATAATTATAATACTTATAATAAAAAGTTACTTACTATTAATAAAAGTTTAGCATATTAGCAACATTACTTTTAAGGTCTACTGTTTAAACTTTTTACAGACTATAATAATTTTTGCTAGTTTATAGAAACTAAAACTTTAAACTACTAGCAGGTCTAAGCCTATAAAAGGATAACAGAATATAATTTTATTATTACACACTATCTAGAGAAGCTAAACCTAGCAGATAGACTCTTAAAAAGACCTAACTATATTAAAGAGTTATAATAGCCTTTCTAAAAAGGGAATACAGCATATGTAATAAACATGTGCAACCTCTTAAATTAATAAGATTATAATAAAAAATTAATAGTTACAGCTATTACACGTTCTTAAAAATTTTTAGGCTTAGCTAAGAACTACTTTAAAAAAAATAAAGGCTAAAACAGCTAGATCTTAAAAGAGCTATAAGTAAAGAACTAAAGAAAGACAACAATAAAAACTTTATATTAGGTATTAAAGAAGACTATAATAAAATAAACTTATTAAACACTAAAAGTAAAATAAAAAACAAAGAGAACTTTAACAAAAATACTTATTCTTAAAATAGGCTAAAACAACATGCTATAGCTAATATAAGAAAAAAAACCCTAATAATAAACTAAAAGAAGGCAGAAGCGTTCTAGAAGTGCTATAACAGCCTATTAGTAGGCTACTTTAGTGTTAAAAAAACACTTAAAAAGATTATACATTAATATAATTAAAAAAGGCTTAAAAAGAACATAAAGGTGTACTATAACAACTACCTAAAGTGCAGATAATTAGTAGCTTTATAACACTGCCTATATAAGCTTCTTTACCCTTTACTACTACCTAATAGGCTCTAGCAGGATGTTACAATAGATTTTATAACGCAGCTGCCCCCTTATAAATACTTAGGGTTAGTATATAATGCAATTCTTATAATAGTAGACTATCTTACTAAGATAGCCTACTACATGCTAGCTAGAGCTAATTAAGAGGCTTTAGACCTAGTAAAGGTTTAGTTAAAAAAAGTTATTTACTTTTATAAAGTTTTAAAAAACATTGTCTTTAATTAAAGGCTAATAATAAACTTAAAGTACTAAGATAGTTTTTATTACTATCTTAGCACATAAAAAATTCTTTTATTAGCCTACTATTCTAAGACTAATAGGCAGACTAAAAGATAAAACTAAACTTTAGAACAGTACCTTAGATGTTACTATTGCCTAAAACAAGATAATTAGGTAATGTAGTTACTAATAGCAAAGTTTGCATATAATAATAGTGTACACATAACTATAGAAGTTACTTCTTTCTAAGCATACTACAGAGCGAACCTAAGAGGGCCAGATTAGCCTAGAGAACCCCTAGGTTAGGGGGAATTGCACATAGCAAATAAAGTTGCTGTAAAAGCACTTACTCTACAGTTAAAATGCTGCTAGAAAATTATTGCTGTAAATATGTATTAAAAAAAGTATGCAGATAAACAACAAAAGCATATATAGCTATAAGTAAAAAATAAGGTATTAGTTTTTAATAAACACATAAAATTAATAAGGCTAAAAAAGAAGTTAGACTAGAAGTTTTTAGAACTAGAAAAAGTTATAGCCTAGATTAGCATAGAGGTGTACAAAGTAGACCTACCTAATCTAGGAGAAGTTTATCTAGTATTCTATGTCTTACTTTTAGAGCTATATACCTAGAAAGGGCGTCTTAAGTTGTAATTAGAACTAATTATAAACACTTTACACGCTATAAAAAATAATGTATACTATATAAAGAAAATACTTAACTAAAGACAGAATTTAGTTAAAGTATAAAAATATCTTATAAAATAAGAAAGTTATTTATTTAAGAAAAACTTATAAGAACCTAGACCTAACATTAGCTTAAACATATTAAAAGTGTTCTAAAAAAGCAGAGGAATACATAGCAAAAGATTAAATTATGCTAGTTTAGGTTAAACTTTTTAAAAAAAGAGAAGTAACTTAATAGATTAAGTATAGCTACTTTTACTTTGTTTTTTTTTTTACTTAAAGTTTTTTTAACAAAAGGTGTTTAATAGCGCTATAGGAATAGAAAGACAACATAGCCTATTTAGACCTAAGATTCCTTAGTTAGACTAAGTAAGGCTATTCTAGCATAGAATAGCTTACTAGAGTTAAGAAGAGGGTTATTTTAACCTAGGGAAATCTATTATGTAGAAGAAACAAACATTCTAGCCTAGAATAACCTATACTAGCAAGAAAAGAGCAGAGTTTAAGTCTAGTAAAACATTCTAGAATTTTTAGAATAAAAAGGCTGCAAAGTAAGTAAGCTAAAAGTAGATTAATTTATTACTACTAAAACAGTTGCACTTTAAGTCTAAGAGATATAATGTAAGGGTATTTACCTCTATTAAGGAAAAAAGAAAGAAGCTTAAGCTAAAAAACCTAAAACTACACTATACTATGCATTCTTAACTATTTTTACTATAGGATGCGCTAGATCACACTAGATTGTGCCATTAGGGCCCTAGATTAGACATTAAGGTCCTCTGTAGGTAAATTTGCGACAGCAGAACAACTATTAGGATATTTTTTATTATACCTAGTTAGCCACCTTTTTTTAGCTAAGGTTTAATTCTAACTAGCCTTATTTCTAATATTATTAGCCTTATTATGCTCTTTAGAGACGTAGTAGATTACATTAGTAGCTTTAGCAGCATTAACATAATAATGTTGCTTAGCTTTAGTAACATAGACACATTTAACACTATATTTCTTTTATTATGCTAGTTAGCGCTAGAATAGTTAAGAATAGCGTACACTTACTTTCTTAGATAGAGTTATTGCAGCTTTATTCTTATTAGAGTCTTTTTTAAGCGCCTTACGCTTTTTCTTCTTTTTCTTAGTAATATTAGCTTTAAAGCAGGCGCGCTTCTTAAAAACAACTCTAGTCTTAGCAATTTTGCCTATAGCGCCACTGTGCGTGTACAGATAGTTGTTGTACAGGATTTTGTTTTTACTGTAAACTATTAAGAGCTAGAATAGGGCTAATTAAGCTAGATTATGCTGCAACAGAAAGACTTACGCCTAAAGAAACTAAATAATAGTGTTTACTTATAACATAACTATTACATTAGCCTGCGCTAACTAAGCAAGGTTAAGTAAATTAATAAGGGCTAAAACATTAAGCACAGTGTCTTTAAAAGCCTGTTGTTTAGGTTTAAAGGTAATAAGGAGCTATGTAGGGTTAGCCTAGACAGACTGCGCGTAAATACACTAGAAGGAGCTAAAATACGCACCTTAAAGCACTTTTTACTAAATTTAAAGTAATAAGCACACTTAGTGTACTTAATTTCTTTTTCCTTTATGCTACAACATAACTTGTTGTCTATAAGTATATAACAGCTACTACTCTTATCTATAATGCCCTTATAGGACATTTTGTTAACACATTAAACATAAAAGTTATTAGAGCGCAAGTTTATGTTAGTAAAAGCTAATTAATCTTCCTTAAAAAAAACTATAGCTAGATTATAACAAAGTAAGCTACAGAGGTCTATTTTAAAGTTGTTAAGTAAAGTTAAGCATAAAAGAAGAAGCTAAGAGCAGATTAGGCAACAGGTAGGCGCAAGCAAGGTAGGATAGGACTATTAAAGCTTGTTAGCACCCCTTCGCGCTAGATTACGCTAGAGTGGCTTAGAATGTACTTACCTTAAAAAGTTTAGAATCTTCTAAATTCTAAGCTGTAAAAAGGGCAGAGGTGTAAAGAAGATAGATTTCTAGAACAGTTAGACCCTATATATACTGTCCTAACCGCTACTCTATTAGCGTAAGATATACTGCTATTTTACCTTTACTTTTACTCTATACTTTTACTTTACTTTTACCTAATAACTCTAGGTTATTTTTAAATAAACTTACATAAAATTAACTAAAATAGGCAGGAGTAAGTCTTTAAAGCATTATGTAACACTTTTTTATGCTACTTAGGCCTATTATTATCTGTTCTATCCTCTAAGTTGTAGGACTACTATAAAGGGGGATAATGTAAGGCTGGATGTCCTAGAACGGGCCAGTATGGCCTCACCTGACCTGTTTGGAGGTCGTATGACCTGTGCTTTGTATATAAGCATAAATCCTGACAAGCGAAGCTTGGCAGCGATTCGTCTCTCTTACAATACACTCCTATCTTTCTCCGAAAGCTTGCTCTCAGTGCTATTCGTGCTACCTACCATCCCATCTTTACATCTACCTCTTTTTTACTATATGCTACCTTTATATGCAGTATAATAGAGAAGCATTTTAAACTAATGTAAAAATAATATTCTAAATAGAATTATATTTATAAGGACCTTTTATAATTTAGTTCTAGCTACACGCAGATAATTAAATAGATTTTAAAGCAAATAGTAATACACTAATCCTTAAAATAAAGGAAATATTTAGGAGTGTAGACGCTTTTAAAAAAGCCTTATTAACTATTTATAGAACTATAAATAAACAGAAAATTGCAGCTAATAAACTAGACACACTAAAACAAGAAAAAGAAATAGCTTAGTACTATACAGCACATTTTAGAGAACAGCTAGCTATCTGCAGATAGACAGACTAGAAGGCCCTTTGCTAAATGTTCTATAATAAGTTAAAAGACATAATAAAAGATAAATTTATGTATAATAGAAAACTAACTACTTTTAGAAATTTTATTATAAAAGCAACACTTTATAATAATAAGCATAAAAAACGCAAAAGAGAAAAACAGCATAAAAAAGCTCTCTAAAAACCTAAGTTTGTATCTAGAAAAAAGAAAAGCCTTTTATTATAAAAAAAACTAATAGACCTTAGCTACGCAAAACATACATAAAGCCCCTCTTTAAAAAAAAAGCTAAGCCTCTAGACGCAATAGGCCGCCTTTAACTAAGAAGTAATAAAAGTAGCTAGAAAATAAGGCCTACTTAAACTATAAAAAAGTAAGGCATTTCTGCTAAAATAACCTAAACTTTTAGAAGGGGGAGAATAAAGATACTACTGTAATTGTAACGATTCTACGAATCGTTCCATCTCGGGTCGCTCGGATCCTATCCGAAGGGTCCCTGTATCGGCCCCGACCATAACTTAACCTAGTCCCCTGCAGTTACCCCTATTCCCTCATGTATTTAGTCGCACCTCGCCCCTGTAGCTAGCTTAGTAGTTTTCTAATATCCTTTTGTACAAGGCCTATAGGTGTTAATAGCATTCCTAGGTTTAGAGTCCCTACGCACTTCTATATGCCTCTAAGTAGATTTCTACTGCATTTAGACCTATTGTCTTGCCTGTGCTACTACATTATATTAAAAAACTTACTTTTGCTAGTAATAGCCTTATTAATAATATTACATTATTTATTTATTTAACTATGTTTAACTTTAAAAAGTGTTTAATTTAGTTTAAAGCGTAGTTTTTACATACTGTTACATTAAATTATTTAGTTATTATAGATAGAATCTTAAAAACCTTTTATTAACTAAAGCCTTTAAGTTTAGAACTTTCTATTCTTTATAATTAAGATTACCTTTAGAAAAGTTATAAAAAGTGTGCTAAGGTAGAAACCTAAAGACTACTAATAACTTATTAGAATTAGAGATAACTACTAATGCCTAACTTTTAACTACTTTTAGACCTTAGTATAAAGCTTACAACACGCTCTAGCTGTAGCTAAGGCAAGATGCCTACTACTAAAGCTAAATAACTACTAACTTTAATAGCTAAACCTTTTTTTATAAGACTTAAAGCTAAAAACTTACTAGATTTAAAGGTAAACTTTAGTAATATAGCTTTTAAGAACTAAGTTACTTAATTAAAAGCATAAATTAAACAGCTAACTAGATTAAAAACTGTTAGTTTTAATTAACCTTTACTAACTAACGTACTTCATAGGCGAGTTGCTCACACACCCGAGTCGCTCACTTTTGCCAAGACCCCACCCTAACAAACTCTATTATGGCCCATAACAACCCGCTCTAGCACTATATAGTACAGTACAGCCTAGAATATTATTTAGATACTACTTCTGCTTCTTGCTTACACATTTGCGTGTTATGCCTAGTCTAATTGCACTGTCTACAGCGCCTTTAGGATAGCTTACTTACTTTAGCTTGCACCTACTTCTTTACCTTCTTTCTATTACTGCGCGCTCTAAACTCCTTTAGAGCTGTTAAGCGTAGGCCTTCCTAAATTATTAAGGTTTTTTCTGCCTTAATCTACTTTTTTTTATGTAATTTATGTTGTATAGCAGCCTTATTAGCTGCTTAAAGCTTATTGATTTCTTATTACACTAATACTAGCTTATGCGTAATTATTGCTGCCCCCTTTAAGACTTTCTTAAACGCCTTAACTATAGAAGTTAGTAAACTATTTATATGCTTTTAAATTCTTATCTTTATAAGCATTAATTATAACTTAAGTTTTAGAGTATTACTTAGGGTTTGCAACTGCTAGGGCTTATTATATATAGGTAGTAGTAGTAATAGAGTGCATAACTTTACATTAAGGCCTATTATAACTTATTATAGGTTAAAAGGAACTAATCTAGCGCTTTAGAACTCTTCTTAGATATTACTAAAAGTAATTATAGCATAATAAGCTGCTTTAAAGCATAGTAAGAACTTTATTTTTATAATATAAGTAATCTAGTTGCGCATAAGGTTTTTAGCTTAGCGCTTATATGCCTTTTTTAAAGAAGTAAAATAACCTACATTAAGTAGCTATAAAAAGTGTAATAAGTAAAAAAGTATATAGATAGTAATAATCTTATTATCTTTATAGTATTACTAAAAATAAAGTAAGTTATAGCTTTTATAGCTATTAATAACTAGCAGACAGTAGCTGCTAACAGTACACTTCTTTATATGCGCGTTAAAGTGCTTTAACTAGTCTAGACTAAGCTAATTAGTAGTCTAGCTGCGCTTAGAGATTATAATAACCTAATCTTAAAGTAGATTTTTTTTATACTAGTTTAAAAAGTAGTTGCTACCAGGGTTGCCACTTTTTAGTAATAGTAATTACTTAGTAATTACTAAGTAATTACTATAGTAATTACTAAGTGCTAGTAATTACTATTACTAGAAGCGCCTAGTAATTGCTATAGTAATTACTATTTTTCTAGTAATAGTAATTACTATTACTAGAGGTACGTAGTAATTACTATAGTAATTACTAAGTAATTACTATTTCTATAAATAGATATTTTATAGAAAAAGATTTTAAGTAGTAAAAGTAATAATTATTATAATAGTATATAATAATTCTTATGTCTCTAGTAATATATAAAGCTTTTTTATTAAAAAAAAAACTATATAAGCTAAAAAAATTAACAAGTAATTACTATAATTAAAACAACTATAATATATATAATAATAATATATAATAACGCTATATAATACTA
>NW_022985201.1:460219-464528 GCF_010093535.1 Lindgomyces ingoldianus
AAAACTTTATATAAAGCTTTTAAAGCTATAATTAATAAACTTACTTTTATATAAAAAGCTCTTAGTTTATAATTCTAAGGCAAAATACTGCTTTATACTACTATTATATAAGCATGCTAAAGGCAACTTAAACTTAAACAAGTAATGTTCTTAATTAAGCCTATATATAAGGCACTGTATAGTAACCTCTGTTTAGCACTTTAAGTTATAATTAATTAATAGAATAATGCATTTATAAATAAATCCTAGGACGTGTACTATACTAATAAGTAATATAGCTTACTACATACACATAGCTATTAACAACATAGAAGAAGCCTAAGAGGATATAGAGGATTATTTAAACTATAGTCCTTTACATAATTAAAGTAATGCTTTATCTGTTATAAGAAAAAATGTTAGTTAATAAATTATTTTTACATAAATTAATTTTATGTAAAACGCTAATATATCTTTTTATATAAAGAATTCTATAACAAGACACTAACATATAAAGAGGTAAATATATACATTTAAAAGTTTAAAGGTAAACTAGAGTAGAAGAAAGAGAAGTTACATAATAATAATAACTTAAATAAAAAGAAAAGTAAGAAGATTATTAACTACTTTACTAATGCTACATTTCTCTACTGCGTAACTGCAGAGGACATCTACAGCCTAGAACTTAAAGAATACGCAGAATAATTTATCTTTAAAGATTAATACTGTATAGTATACTAAGGTAAACTATAGAATACTAGCGCAGTAAGAATCTCTACTATAAGGAAGTTATAACTTAAAGCATACCTACAAGAATTCCCTTATATAAAAGTAGACTAAACACTAAGAAAGAAGAGTATTAGCTTTAAAAAATAAAGATTAATAAAATTAATTAGTACTATATAAATTACTAACTTAGTTAGTAATGTAACGTATTACATCCTAGACACCCTAACACTGTTCCTACTGTCTCTAGCAGACGCAGACTAAATAGGTGCGTACTTTAACAACATGCAGAATGTAATTGTACAAAGCAATAAAAATACTGTTCTAGTTATACAAAAATAAAGTTATCTATTTTTTAATATATAAAAAAAGAAATTAATGTCTTTTTTTACTAAACATAAACTTTAATAACTGCATAAAAGATTTAGCTATCTTTGTATAGAACAACTTTACATAATGCTTAAAAACGCTAGACATAACATTAATCCCTCTATACTTAAGAAGATTAAGAAGTTCTACTACATATGTTAGCTACATAACCTAGCACTATAAAAATTTAAGTTTATAATTAAAGATAACTTACACTTTAACTATAAAATAGTAATTAATGTTATATAAATTAGTAACTAAGACATACTACATATAATTAACATAGATACATTATTCTAAGTAGCAACCTTCTTAAAATTAATGTCTACACAAGATACCTAAGATGCGCTCTACAAGTGTTAGATTAACACATACTAAGGCCTACTTAATTATATTATACATAACCCTAGTACAAACTTTGCATCTAAAGACTTCTAGAATTACGCAAAGATTATAGAAGCAACATGTTAACAGATGCTAGTAGAGGCCTATTAGGCTCTAGGGAAGATTAAGCGCGCGCACACACTACTGCAACGTGCGTACAATATCCTTTATACAGAATTAAATAATTGTATAAATAATAAGTTAGTGTTATAAATAGCTATTAAAGCCCTAAATAATATAGTAAAACTAAACAGTTTTATACCTATATTACTTATGTTTAAAATATACTTAAGAATTAATATAGATTCTACACTATCCTTTAATATTATTACGCAAGCTAATGCTGTATAAAAGGTAATAAAAATGCTTTAAAGTAAAAAAGCAAAAGTTAATATTAATTATATAATTAATACTTAGAATAGCTTAACCTTATATAAAGTACTAAATCTCTTACTTAGTTTTAAAGTAAAGACATAGTAAGAGAAAAAGAGATAAATAAAACTATACATAGTAAAGGGAATTAAGGCCCTAGACATTATTATTAAGATAGAGAATAGTCTAGTAAAACTCTGCTACACATAAGTTATGCTATATTATTATATAAAGGACAAGGATAAACCTGCACAAGAATTGCCAGATCTAGATAAACTAGCTCTAGTACAAAGGGATCCTCTACAGGCATAAAAGAGAGGTCGCCTACATAAGCAACTAACCCTAGTTAATAGACTGCACAAAACAGCCTCTTAAGCAGCATTAGATTTACTATATAAACTAGAACTAGAACTATAGCTAGCTAAAAAAGGCTAAGGGAGACTACATAAGAATCTACAGGCCACAACATTTCTAACCTAAAAGGAAAAGGAAGACTACGCGTTAGCAATTAAGCTCTGTGCAGACAGTGTAATTACAACACCTAAGAGACTATTTAAAGAATTAGACTATACAGAAATAAAAAGTCTAATTATAAGTAGCATATTTAAAGTACTCTTATATAATCTATTAATTTATAAAAGACAGATCTTTAACTTTTAACTTATATATAAAGTTAAAGGAAAATTAATAAAACTATATAAAAAGTTACAACTTATGTTTATAGAACATTTAAATAAAAAGAAGAAAAAGATTCTTATATAGTTTCTTATAATTTAGAAAATAAGTTAGAGGTTAATTCTAGCTATTAGCCTATTACTAATAGCTTTATATAACATGCACTATAAACTATATAATATTACTTAGGTATATGTATAATTAATAGACAAGCTTGTTTACACTCTTTTTATACAACTACTAAGAGAACTCTGTAAAAGCTTCCCTCTACACACAATATTTAGAGTTGTATAACTACTATACAGCGCAGTAGAGTTAGGCTTATATTAGTTTAAAACATACTATAACTATTATAAAAATAAACTTTTTATAAAAACCTTATTATATAATTTATGCTTATTAATTACACATAAAGGCTTAACAGTGTTTAGTATTATAGGACTATAGATAAATAATACCTTTAGTATTATTATAGCTAATTTTATATAAAGAAAAAAAAAATTGCTTAAAGCTAACTTCTAAGTAAAGCCTAAAACTATACTATTATATAATTAGGCTATTAAATTTAATAAAGAAAAGATTTACTTTATATAAAATAATATTATTTTTATATAAAAGAGTTAAGCTAGGAATCTACACATAATAGAGTCTAAAGTAGAGGATGCCGCGCAGAAGTACGTTAAACAGCGCGCGTGAGGTGCCTATATTGCATTAGTATGTTAACCTAAGGCAGCATTTAACCTGTCTACTGCTGCTTAAGTTATGTTACTGTTATACAATAATATTAAAGTATTAAATGTACAAATCTAATAGTAAATTAATAACTAAAATAAAGGATTATTATACATACTACTTAATCTTTTTTATATAAAGTTATTTATTTTTACTAATAGATTATTTATAAATAATAAAGACTTAAGTTTACAGCTTAGCTTTTTTATTATTCTTAGAACAAAGCAGCGCACTAGAAACTTATATAACTTTAAAATTATAGGTAATATTATACACTAGAACTTCTTTAAGTGTAAACAGGTTACTTGCTCTATACTAGCTAGTAAATTATATAGAATAGTAGAAGAATTTAACTGCGCAATTACACTAAGCACAATAATTAACTAGATTACATGTATGCTTAGAATACCTTCTGTACCTATTATACTATGCATAGATTTAAGATCTCTGTATAAATGTCTTATAAAGCTTAAGATAATAAATAAATAAAAAACTTATAATTAATATTATATTAATTTAAAAATTATATAAAAAGAGAAAGATTACAAAAATTAAGTAAATTAATAAAAAAGATAACTCTATAAATGCCTATATAAAAAAGGCGCTAAACTCTGCTCTTAAGGAACTAATTTTATACAACTAACTAACTATTAAAGTTAAAGTGTTAGTTAACAGACTTAAGCCTGTATAAAATAGGCAAAAAGGGCCCTACAGCAACCTGTCTACTATATATATAAATAAGGTAAGTCCTGTATAAAGAAAAAATAAAAAGTTACTAATGTCTAAATAGTAATATTTAGGCGCCTAGTTAATAGTTACGTAGCTTAAATGCGCCTAAATCTCTGTGCACAGAGATCTGTGCGCAGAGTTTAGGACTATATTAACCCCTTTTTTTTGTATAATAGAAATAAACAAGAAGCAATTAACACTAGTTACCTAACACCCCTGTGCAATGTTTACACCGTGCAAACCTCTCTGTCTTGTACGCATTTGCTGACACCAAGTGCTAGCTAGCAGAGAGTCCATTCAACATAAACTAAATAAATAAAATAAACTAAATAAATAAAATAAA
>NW_022985201.1:465052-490968 GCF_010093535.1 Lindgomyces ingoldianus
TAAACTTACTAATATTAAAGGAATCTAAGGATTCCTAGACTTTACTAGGTATATGTAAAGAATAGTTAAAAACTATTTAAAAATAGCTCTCTTACTTATAAACACTATAATAATAAAAAGAATATAAAAGAAATTTATATAAACTTTAAACATAAATAAAGAATTTAAAGAATTAAAAAATGTAGTTACTAAAAAACTAGTTATTAAAATGTACAACTTTAGTTTTAAAACTAAGGTTAATATAGACGCTTATAATAGAGCAGAAGAAGCAACCTTATATTAGAAATAAAAGAATAAATAATAGCACTCTATAGCCTACTATTTAGAAAAGTTCTTACTAAAAAAAAGTAAAAGCAAACATCTCTAACAAGAAATTAAAAGCTATAGTCGACACTTTAAGAACTTAGTAAGTATAACTTATAAAAACTAGTAGATAAGTTAAGGTTTACTCTAACTATAAAAACCTAACAACTTTTATAATAATAAAGAAACTCTCTATAAAACACATAAAATAGAGAATAGAATTAAGCTACTATAACTTTATTATTAAACACATATTTAGAGGTAATAATTACTAAGTAGATGCCTTAAGCTAATAACTAGACTATAAAAAAAGAAATAAAGAAGAAATAAATAACTTTATAATCTTTAAAAAAATAAGAACAGCTTAATATAATAAACTAGGACTTTATAAGATGTTAGCAGTTCTAATAATTGCATAATAAAAATAAAAACACTTAATTAAGAAATACTATAAATCTCTAGCAATTAGCCACTCTACAATAGGTGCCCTAGTAAAAAGAATAAAAAGAATGTACATATAAACACTTAAAGAACTAAAAACTATTTATAAAGAAATTTTAAAATAATATAACATGCTATAAACTATATAAAAAGCTATAAGTAATATAAGCACCTAAACAGCTATAAATTATAGTTATAATAGACTTTATTATAAGTTTTTTACTATTAAGAAAACCTAGATCTAAACAACTTTATAATATAATAATAGTAGTATAATGTAAAATAACAAAGCTTGTGCATATATAGCCTTTAAAGAAGACTATAACAGCAAAAGAATTTCTTTATAAGTTAGAGAAAAAATTATATTTATACATAAATGTTTAGAAATAATAATATTAAATAAGAATAAACTCTTTATAAGCAAATTCTAGTAAATAATTATAGAAGAAATAGTAATAGACTATAAGCTATTAACAGCATATTATTTATAAATAGATAGACAAACAAAACAAACAAACTAGACTCTAGAACAGTACTTAAGAAAATACGTCTCTCTAGAACAAGAAGACTAGGCTAGTTAGCTCTCTATAGCATAGTTAGCTCTTAATTGTAACGGCACAGACAAGACAATAGGTCTAAATGCGGTAGGAATCCACTTGTAACGATTCTCGTTCCATCTTAGGTCGCCCGGAACCTCCGGAAGGCCCCTGTATCGGCCCCGACCTCGACCTAGCCCCGACTCTGCCATGCCCCCTGCTGTACCCCTATTCCCTTATGTATTTAGTCGCACCTCGTCCCTGTAGCTAGCTTAGTAGTTTTCTAGTATCCTTTTGTACAAGGCCTATAGGTGTCAATGGCATTCCCAGGTTCAGAGTCCCCACGCACTCCTATATGCCTCTGAGTGGATTCCTACCGCATTCGGACCCATTGTCTTGCCTGCGCCGTTACACCACTTAGAGGCATATAGAAGTGCGTGGGGACTTAATAACCTAGGAATCTCATTAACACCTATAGGCCTTGGACAAAGGATATTAGAAAACTACTAAGCTAGCTACAGAGAAGAGGTGCGACTAAATACATAAGGGAATAGAGGTAACAGCAAGGGTTAAGGCTAGGTTAGGGTTAGGGCTAATACAGGGGCCTTTTAGGCTATCTAAGATAGAACAATTTATAAGGATTATTACACTACCCTCCCCCCCTCTGTAGACTAATAGTCTCTATTAGTAGGTAGAAGTATTGCTGTTATGTTCTCTGCCTTCTTAAAAACTAAAACTAGTCTAATTTAGCTAGGTGTCTTTGCTAAGTATTCCTTTACACTACTAGCAGTGTCCTCTAAACTAAATGCTACGCATACAGTTATTAATTATTAGGGTAGCAAGTGTAATTTGTTAATTAGAGATAATTTAGATAGAATAATAAAGTCTTTTTTATAGGTTCTTCTTTCTAGATTATACACTGTAAGGTAGGCTACTATAGCTTTAAAAGAGTTTGCCTAGGTATGTTTAAAACTATAGTTTAGTACTTATAGGCTAGAAGAAAGCTTCTCTTATAGGTAGAACAACTAATCTAACTAGGATACTCTTTTTTTAATAGCTACACTAATAAAGCACGCTTTAAATGTAGAAAATACTTTCTTTTTATTTATCTTAAGAGTCTAAAACACTTATTATGCCTTAGTCTTTTACTAACTAGTAATAAAATAAGCTTATAAGAGCTTTATTATATCCTCTACACTTTTAAACTAAAACTAATCTAATTTAACTAGGTATCCTAGCTCTAGTATTCCTTCGCGATACTAGCTGTGTGTCCCTATATTAATGCTATGCGTACACGCTTACTCTAATAGTAATCTAAATTAATGTTAAGTCTATCTATAATAAAGGCTTGCTATTATTTAAACATAAGTTTTTTACTGTCTGTAAGAATCTTAATCTTAAGTGTACATTTAGTAAGGTAGATTTACTAGGTCTAAGAGGTGCCTAAAAAGTCTCTTACACTTAAAGTAGTAAGAGTAGTATAAAGTGTTATTAAGAATAATTAAGTAGTTAGTAGAGGTTAACTAGTAGTTCTTAGCTAGATTAGCTACTTAAGCTATACTTATAATTATGTAATCTAATTATTAATAAATATACTGCTAGAGGTTAACTCTAAATTAGGTAGAAGTATAGCTTTAGATGCTGCAGAAGCAGGTTTAGCTATTAACATAGATTATTAATTAACTCTAGAGAGCTTGCCTTAGCTAAAGTATATTTTAATTCTAGAATTAAAGAGTAGTTAGTTAGACATTAGCAGTTGCCTCTAATTTTAATAAGTTATTAGTAGTGTAACAGCACAGGCAAGACAATATGTCTAAATGCAGTAAGAATCTACTTAGAGGCATATAAAAGTGCGTAGGGACTCTAAACCTAGGAATGCTATTAACACCTATAGGCCTTGTATAAAAGGATATTAGAAAACTACTAAGCTAGCTACAGAGGCAAGGTGCGACTAAATACATAAGGGAATAGAGGTAACAGTAGAGGTTAGGGCTAAGTTAGGGTTAGAGCTAATACAAGGGGCTTCTAGAGGTTCTAGGACGCCTAAGATAGAATAATTTATAAGAATTATTACATAACCCCCCCCTCTGTAGACTAATATTTCTTATTAGTAGTAGTTATAGTATAAAGTATTACTATTATATTTTTTATATTTTTAAACTAAAACTAGTCTAATTTAGCTAGGTATTCTTACTAAGTATTTTTTACACTACTAGCAGTGTTCTCTACACTAAACGCTATGTGCGCCTGTTCTAATAGTAATCTATATAGATATCTAGCTTATTAATAATTAAGACTTACTTTTTATTTCTTACTATCTATATAGTTATTAATCTTAGTTATGTGTGTAAAATAGTAACATTTAAGTGTTATTAAAAGTGCTTTAAAGGTCTCTTACTATAAAGTAGCTGTAATAATTCTTATTCTATCTTAAGTTACCTAGGACCTATCTAAAGAGTCTCTATATTAGCTTTAACTCTAGCTTAACTCTAACTTAACCTAGCTCTAACTTTGCTCTGCTCTCTACTATTACCTCTATTCTCTTATGTATTTAGTTACACCTTGCTCTAATAGCTAGCTTAGTAGTTTTTTAATATCTTTTTATATAAGGCCTATAGGTGTTAATAGCATTCCTAGGTTTAGAGTCCCCACGCACTTCTATATGCCTCTAAGTAGATTCCTACCGCATTTAGACCTATTGTCTTACCTGCGCTGTTATAGTAGCAGTAGTAATTTAAAGTATTATTAAAAGTAATTTAGTAGTTAATTAAAGTCTATTAGAACATGTTACTGTGCATTAACTCTAGAGTTAGAAAGTAGTTAGTTAGCTATTAGTAGTTACCTTTAATTCTAATAAGTTATTAGTAGTTTTTAAGTTTCTACTTTAGCGCACTCTTTATAGCTTTTTTAAAAGTAATTTTAATTATAAGAGATAAAAAGTTTTAAACTTAAAAGCTTTAGTTAACTAAAAGTTAATAAGATCTAGTCTATAAACTAAATAGTTTAATATAATAGTATGTAAGTATTATAACCTAAACTAAATTAGACATGTTTTAGAGCTTAAACATAGTTAAATAAATACTTAGTGTAATATTATAATAAAGCTGTTACTAGTAAAAGTAAGTTTTTTAATATAATATAACAGCATAGGCAAGATAATAGGTCTAAATGCAGTAAAAATCTACTTAAAGGCATATAGAAGTGTGTAGGAACTTAGAACCTAGAAATGCTATTAACACCTATAGGCCTTATATAAAAAGATATTAGAAAACTACTAAGCTAGCTATAAAAGTAAAGTGCAACTAAATACATAAAGAAATAAAAGTAATAGTAAAAGTTAGAGCTAGGTTAAAGTTAAAGCTAATATAAAGGCCTTCTAAAAGTTCTAGAACGCCTAAGATAAAATAATTTATAAAAATTATTATAAGTAGTTTTTAAGTTTCTACCTTAGCACACTTTTTATAACTTTTTTAAAGGCAATTTTAATTATAAAGAATAGAAAGTTTTAAACTTAAAAGCTTTAGTTAATAAAAAGTTTCTAAAATTCTATTTATAAACTAAATAGTTTAATATAACAGTGTGTAAGTATTATAACTTAAACTAAATTAAACATGTTTTAAAGCTTAAACATAGTTAAATAAATAAATAGTGTAATATTATTAATAAGGCTGTTACTAGTAAAAGTAAGTTTTTTAATATAATGTAACAGCATAGGCAAGATAATAGGTCTAAATATAGTAAAAATCTACTTAGAGGCATATAAAAGTACATAGAGACTTAATAACCTAGGAATCTTATTAACACCTATAGGCTTTATATAAAGGATATTAGAAAACTACTAAGCTAGCTACAAAGAAGAGGTGCAACTAAATATATAAGAGAATAGAGGTAACAGCAGAGGTTAGAGCTAGGTTAGGGTTAGAGCTAATACAGGGTCCTTCTAGAGGTTCTAGAACGCCTAAGATAGAATAATTTATAAGAATTATTACACTACCCCCCTCTCTATAGACTAATAGTCCTTATTAGTAGTAGTTATAGTATAAATTATTACTATTATGTTCTTTACATTCTTAAACTAAAACTAGTCTAATTTAGCTAGGTGTTCTTACTAAGTATTTTTTTTACACTGCTAGCAGTATTCTCTACACTAAACGCTATGTACGCCTGTTCTAATAGTAATCTATATAAATGTCTAGCCTGTTAATAATTAAAACTTACTTTTTATTTCTTACTATTTCTGTAGTTATTAATCTTAGTTATGTGTTTAAAATAGTAACATTTAAGTATTATTAAAAGTGCTTTAAAAGTCTCTTACTATAAAGTAGCTGTAATAATTCTTATTCTATCTTAAGTTACCTAGAACCTATCTAAAGGGTCTCTATATTAGCTCTAACTTTAGCTTAACTCTAACTTAACCTAGCCCTAACTCTGCTCTACTCTCTACTGTTACCTCTATTCTCTTATGTATTTAGTTGCACTTTACCTCTATAGCTAGCTTAGTAGTTTTCTAATATTCTTTTATATAAGGCCTATAGGTGTTAACGTACTTCACAGGCAAGTTGCTCACACACCTAAGTTGCTTACTTTTGCTAAGACCCTACTAAACCACCCTTTTTACACTAATGCATTCTCTATAACACTACTTAGACGCGCTAAAAGAACATTAGATACAGCTTACACTTTAAGCTTTTAAACAAAACATAAAACTTTTAAAGAAATATGCTATAGCTATATATAAAGTTTTATAAAAGATAATAAATAACTATAGCACTAGACAACTTTTATAAGCTAATTCTACAGCTAAATTATAAAAGCTAGGTAATAAAAAAGAGCAGGTAATTATTAAGACTATACTTAAGCTATATGCGTAAGAAATTTCCTCTTAAATAGTATTTATAGCTAATATAGCTAATTCTTTACACGCTAAGCGTAATCTAGGCTATATTTATATAAACTAGCCTAGTATGTTTATAAAGTGTTATTTAAAGCTTAAAGTAAAGTTTTAAGCGCAAGTATAGTTAAAAGATATTTAGCTAGTTATAAACTCTATCTTACTAAAGTTATACATGTTATTATCCTAGATGCTATACTTAGCTTTAATATTCTTTATAAGGCTAAACCTGCTTTAAATTACTCTAAGACTTTTATAAAAAGCTTTTTTATAGTTATACTTACACTTAAATATTACTTTAAGCTTTAAATAACACTTTATAAACATACTAGGCTAGTTTATGTAAACATAGCCTAGATTACGCTTAGCGTGTAAAGAATTAGCTATATTAGCTATAAATGCTATTTAAGGGGAAATTCCTTGCGTATATAGCTTAAGTATAGTCTTAATAATTACCTACTTCTTTTTATTACCTAGCCTTTATAATTTAGCTATAGAATTAGCTTATAAAAGTTATCTAGTGCTATAGTTATTTATTATCTTTTATAAAACCTTATATATAGCTATAGCATATTTTTTTAAGAGTTTTATGTCTTATTTAAAAGCTTAAAGTGTAAGCTGTATCTAACATTCTTTTAGCGCGTCTAAGTAGTGCTATAGGGAATGCATTAGTGTAGAAAGGGTGGTTTAGTAGGGTCTTAGCAAAAGTAAGCAACTTAGGTGTGTAAGCAACTTGCCTGTAAAGTACGTTATACGCTTTAATTATTATTTCTATAAGATTGTTTTTCTGCTCTTTATACAGCTTAAGAGACAAACTATGATTAGCTTAACTCTCTTCCTTTCTCTTGTAAGCCTCTAGTAGGACTGTACATCCTATCCTAACTTATCCTTACTACCGACATCCTGATATAACCTAGGCCCGCGCACCTAATGCACGTCCTCATTAGCACGTGACTAGTAAGTGGATATTGTAACAGCACCTTAGGTGTGTAAGCAACTCGCCTGTAAAGTACGTTATGTAAACTTGCTCTATTTCTTCTTTAACACTCTATATGTCACGATTGTGCACGAGTAAGGTTATAGAGCTTCACAGAGGTCTAGTTTAATTACTACGTGAGGTATTATAGTAGGTACAAGACGTTGTGTGAGGAACAGGAAGGTTTAGAAAAAAATTAGTAATTAAATACTTAGCTTAAAAGTCTAAGCACTTTAGGTATAAATTAAGCCTATTTTAGGTTTAGTTAGTGTTAAAGCAGTTTATGCTTAAGTTTATATCTATGTTATATTGTGTTTATGTTAGACATGCACTAATAATACTCTAGTACACATCTAATACAGTTATGTCTAGGATCTAGAGAGAATACTGTAACAGTACCCTCCCTCTTATTAAAAAAAGAATCCTTTACATTAGTAGTTCTAGCATTAAGTTGTTTTTATTAGAGTACAAGTTTAGTTTAAATAGGTATTAGGCGTAGAATTAGGTTACTGTAGAGTTTTTTTACAGAGCTTCTGCAGGTTCCTATAACAGTTTGTTGTATCTAGTCTATTTTATAAAGTATTTATAGATATGTTTTTTTTTATTAAACTAAATCTATTTAATGTTTTCTATAACATATTTTAGTTTATTATTTATAATAATAAGTTTAGGTAGCAGGTTTAGCTATCTAGGTAGATAGTTAGATTTAGAGGCTGCTTAGTGTAGCAACAATACGTAGAACACAGGGTGTATCTTTATGCTGTTAGGTAGGATTAATTAGTAAGTATGTAATAAGACTATATAAGCTACTATAAAGAGGCTAAAGTTTTTCTAATTAAGTTTTTTTAATTATTAGTTTATTTAAATATTTCTAGCGTCTAGCTAGACCTTCTTGCTAGCTGCATACGCAGGGGCAAAGGTTTAAAATTAGTTTATATACTTTTATTAAAAAGCTTAAGCCTATATAAGCTCTTTATAAATATATTTAGATATATTTTAGATTTTATTAATAAGTTTATTTATGTCTATTACTTATACAGATTAATAAGTTAGTTAAGGGGTATTTATAAGTAGTTTAAATTCTATTTAGGGGTAGTATCTATAGTTTGCTAAAAATAGGGATACTTATGTTAATTTAGATGTTATGTTATTAGCTTTAAACTATGCTATAGCTAACTATTTTACTTAGTTATCTTACTAGTAGTTTATATACACTTATAGGACTTATTTTATTACAGTGTTTATGTTTTTAGTCTAGCTGTTAGTCTCTAGGTAAAAAGCTGTAGATAGATAGAGGACAATTTAGAGCTATTTACAGAGTTTGTCCTAAAAGGCTAAGACAAACTATGTACCTCTATTTAATATAATTATGTTAGGCAGGCTATAGTAAACCTATACATATTAGTAGAATAACTAGGCTATATTAGGGGCAGTTATAGAGGAACATAGTATTAGGTGTTAATACTTAGTTAAGTAATTAACAACTACTATAATATTTATATACCCTTTAGATAGGAGTAGGTCTACAACAAAATTAATTAATATGTCTTTTTAAGCTTATTTAGAGATTAGAAGTAGTTTAAGCAGGCTATTATACCTTTCTTAAGAGGCCTTTACTTTACAGTAAGTATAGCAACATAATACGTATTTGTCACAGTATCCTCTCTAGATCCCAGACATAACTATATTAGACGTGTACTAGAGTATTATTAGTGCACGTCTAACATAAACATAACATAACATAGACATAAACTTAAGCATAAACTGCTTTAACACTAACTAAACCTAAAACAGGCTTAATTTATACCTAAAGCGCTTAGACTTCTAAGCTAAGTATTTAATTACTAATTTTCTTTTAAACTTTTCTATTCCTTACATAATGTCTTGTACCTACTATAATACCTTATGTAGTAATTAAACTAGACTTTTATAAAGCTCTATAACCTTACTTGTGCATAATTATAACATTATGTTATGTTAAAACTCTAGCTAAGAATAGCCTCTAAATCTAATCTAATAAGCTTAGTACTTACATAACTTTAAGCTATTAAAGTAAGCTAAGAAGCCTTTTAAAAAGCGCTTACTTTATAAAAAAGCTACTATATTATAAGCTTTAAAGCTTTTTAAAAGGACTTTAAAAAACAGCTTTATATTATTAAGTAGTCTATTTCTGCTTTAACTTTTGTTATAGTAGTAAAAACTAAGAACTTACTAGCCTTAAAGCTTACCTAGAAGTCTAAAAATAGCTTAACTTTTTTCTACTTAACACTACTTATAACTTATAACTTTTCTAACTTAGTAATAAAATCTAACTAACTCCTTAATCCTCTACTATTTAATAGAAAATAAAAAGACCTACCTTTTTTTCTACATAAGCTTTAATATAAACTTAAAAGAAATGTAGACTAATTCCTCTTTAAACACTTTTAGTTACTATATGCCTATTTTTAACTTAACTATAATATAACAGCCTTAATTAACTTACTAATAAATAAAAATATTATTAACTTAGATTAATTTATAGCATTTTTATAAGTAACTTATAAAAACCTAAATAAAAAGTTAACAGCTCTAAGTTACCTAAACACTTTATAATAAAGAAAAAAAAGCTTTACTTTACACTTTACTAAGTTCTACTAACTTGCATTTAATATAAGCCTAAATAAGATAAGTTTAATTACAGCCTTATATAACTCTCTCTTAACTAAACTATAACGCGCTATAGTAGGAGAACCCCTTCTAAACAACCTTAATGCGTATGCAAACCTAATTGCTACCTATAATAATAATATAAGGTTCTTCTCTATACAAGCTCTAATACGCCCTTAAACTAGCGCAGTTACAAATAAGAACTTTAATGTAATAAAAATTAATTTAAATTATGCTTTAGTTAGTTTTAAAAAGTGTAAAAATTATAAAAAAAAAAGTTAATGCTTTAAGTGTAGTAAGCATAGTTATATTTTTTAAAACTACTTTATTCCTCTTTTTTAAGTCTGCGTAAGTAGCGCTGCTAGCACTTATTAAAAATTCTTACTATTTTAATTTTATTTTTATAAAGGCTTTAACTTATATTTAAGCCCTAATTTTTCTTACTACTTTTAACATAGCTACAGCTATAGCAGTAGAAGCCTGTAAAAAGGCTTGTTCTAGGGCTAAGTTGCCTCTTAGAACTAATTTAACACTAGATCTCTACTAACTTATAGGCTAAGTCCCCTACTAATAACTAAAAGTACTAAGTTAATATTTTTATATATTTATAATAAAAAACTATATTAGCTCTAATATAAGCTTTTATTAACTTAAGAGTAAATAGCATAAGTTACATTAATAAAAAACTAGTGTATAAACTAAATCTTTAATTAACACTACTTACTTAAATAATTTACTTAACTAGATTTAATAAAAAATAACTTAAAAAAGGTTCTATTTTCTATACTATAACTATTATAATTACCTACTAACACTATAAAGAGCAGATTAAGCTCTATGTAATAAACATAAGATGTTATAACCTAATTCTAAGATAACTATAGCTGTATTAGCATAAAGTTGCCTTTAATTACTAAAAGTAAGTTCTAAACTTTAACTCTTTTTAATGCTAAGATGTATGCTTACACTTACACTTAAATAATACTTAAATAGCACTTAATATAAAAGGTTTTTAGACCTACTTTTTAATAACCTAGAGAAAAACTACCTAAGTAAGGCTAACAAGCTAGGCCTCTTACTAAGATAGGCTATGTAAAATAATTTAATAACTACTTAAACTTAAAAAAGAGAAAGCTTTTAAAAAACTTTTACCTACTTAATTTAAACATAAACTAGGACTTAAACAGTAGATAGACATTTACTATATAAAACCTGCCTTATTTATAACTCTAGCTTAATAACTAGATTACAAAATCTATGCAGTTATAATTTTTAATATAAACTAAGCTTTAGCTTCTTAAAAACACACTAACTTAAAAATAATAGTCTTTTAAGACTACTATAACCTGTTACATATCTTTTTTTAAAATAAGTCTAATAAGCTTTTAATACAACATTTATATAATTACTAAATAACTTTTAAGCCTAGTAAACAACCTAGTTATAAGCTACTATATAAGATGTTACTAAACAAATTAAAAGTGCTCTAAAAATACTTTAATAAGAACTTAAAAAAAGGTTTATTTAAGCTAGCTTTTTACTAGTAGTGTTACTTATACTATTTATAAAAAAACTTAGAAGTAGGCTTTAATTTTACATTAACTACTAAAGACTAAACACTATTACTATTAAGAACTAATACTTAATTTCCTTTTTATAAGAAACTCTAAGCTAACTAAGTAAAGTAAAGTATTTTATAAAGTTAAATATTATTACTGCCTTTAATAAGCTAAGAATAGTAAAGGGTAACAAGTAGCTAACAGCATTTTAGACCTAATATAAACTATTTAAGTACCTAGTAATACTCTTTAGCTTAGCTAACGCGCTTAGTACTTTTTAACATTTTATAAACAACTTACTTTAACCCTACCTAGACGTGTTCTGCACTATGTATATTAATAATATTTTAATTTATAGTAATAGCCTTTTAGAGCATAAACAGCATGTACGCTTAGTGCTAAAGGCTATAGAAGAAGCAGGTCTATAACTTAATGTAGACAAATGTAAGTTCTACTAATTAAAAGTTACATATTTAGAATATGTAATCTTTATAGATAGCATCTAAATAGACTCTATTAAAGTTTAGACTGTGCTAAATTAGCAATACTTAAAAGATATAAAAGATGTTTAAGCTTTTATAAAATTTACTAACTTTTACTAATAATTTATTAATAACTTTTTGCAGCTAGTAAGCCCTATAATTACACTTACTAAGAAAAAAGTCTAATTTAACTTTAACTTAAATTACTAACAGTCCTTTAACTAGCTAAAAAAAGCCTTTACTAAAGCCTTAATACTCTACTACTTTAACTTTAAACTACTAATACTTGTAGAAGCTAATGCTTTAGACTATATAGTAGTAAGAGTTCTTTTCTAGACTAAGCTAGACAGGACTATTAAGCCTATTACATACTTTTTAAAAAGAATAAGTCCTGTAAAAGGTAATTATAAAATTTATAATAAAAAATTACTTGCTATAGTACACTACTTTAAATAATAGTAACCTAAACTAGAAAGTACAGCGCATCTAATATAGGTTCTATCTAACTATAAGAACTTATAGTACTTTATAACTATAAAATAACTTAGCTACTAATAAGCTTATTAGTTTAAATACTTATTTTATTTTAATTTTAAGATTACTTATTATCCTAGTTAAAACAAAGGGAAACTAGATGCTTTTATAAGGCAATTCTAAAACATCCCTACTTAGAAAGAAGTGTAAAAGGCTTAACACTAAACTTTACTTTAACTTAAGCTATTTTTAGACCTTAACTTAAATAAAATAAATTAGATAATTAATTAAATTATTACTAATAAGTATTTAAATAATAAATTTATCTAAGAAACCTTAAACCTGCTCTAAAACAGCGCTAGTTAGTTAAAAAAGGTAACACTAGCTAACTACAAAAACTAAAATAGTAAGCTGTATTACTATAACTAACTTATAATCTCTAATTCTAATAAACTAAGAATTAAACTACTTTAAATTATACACAACTTGCCTGTTAGAGGACACCTAGGCAGAGGAAAGACTCTTAACTTACTACAGAGAGAGTACTACTGGCCCCGCATGTTCTATACTGTACGCTAATATGTATTATGTTGCTATACTTACTATAAAGTAAAGGCCTTTTAAAAAAAGTATAATAGCCTACTTAAACTACTTCTAATCTTTAAACAAGCTTAGAAAGACATATTAATTAATTTTATTATAGACCTACCTCTATTTAAAGGGTACATAAATATTATAGTAGTTGTTAATTACTTAACTAAGTATTAACACCTAATACTATGTTCCTCTATAACTGCCCCTAATATAGCCTAGTTATTCTACTAATACATATAAGTTTACTATAGCCTGCCTAACATAATTATATTAGACAGAGGTACGCAGTTTGTTTTAGCCTTCTAGAATAAACTCTATAAACAGCTCTAAATTGTCCTCTATTTATCTACAGCTTTTTACCTAGAGACTAACAGCTAGACTAAGAATATAAACACTATAATAAAATAAGTCCTATAAGTGTACACAAACTACTAGCAGAATAACTAAGTAAAATAGTTAGCTATAGCATAGTTTAAAGCTAATAACATAACATCTAAATTAACATAAGTATCTTTATTCTTAGTAAACTATAGATACTACCCCTAAATAAGATTTAAACTACTTATAAATACCCCCTAACTAACTTATTAATCTGTATAAGTAATAGATATAAATAGACTTATTAATAAAATCTAAAATATATCTAAATATATTTATAAAAAGCTTACATAGGCTTAAGCTTTTTAACAAGAGTATGTAAACTAATTCTAAACCTTTGCCTCTGCATATGCAGCTAGCAAAAAGGTTTAGCTAGACACTAGAAATATCTAAATAAACTAATAATTAAAGAAACTTAATTAAAAGAACTTTAGCCTTTTTACAGTAGCTTATATAGTCTTATTACACACTTACTAATTAATCCTACCTAACAGCATAAAGATACACCCTGTGTTCTATGTATTGTTGCTGCGCTAAGCAGCCTCTAAATCTAACTATTTACCTAAACAGCTAAACCTGCTATCTAAACTTATTATTATAAATAACAAACTAAAATATATTATAGAAGATGTTAAATAGATCTAGTTTAATAAAAAAAAACATATCTATAAATACTTTATAAAATAGACTAGATATAATAAACTGTTATAGAAACCTACAAAAGCTCTATAAAAAAACTTTACAGTAACCTAATTTTACACCTAATACCTATCTAAACTAAACTTATACTCTAATAAAGACAACCTAATGCTAGAACTACTAATGTAAAGGATTCTCTTTCTAATAAGGGGGTACTGTTACAGTATCCTCCCTAGATCCTAGACATAACTATATTAGACATGTACTAGAGTATTATTAGTGCACATCTAACATAAACATAACACAACATAGACATAAACTTAAGCATAAACTACTTTAACACTAACTAAACTTAGAATAAGCTTAATTTATACCTAAAGCACTTAGACTTCTAAGCTAAGTATTTAATTACTAATTTCTTTTTAAACCTTTCTATTCCTTACACAACGTCTTATACCTACTATAATACCTTACGTAGTAATTAAACTAGACCTCTGTAAAGCTTTATAACCTTACTTGTGCACAATCATAACAGTATTAGCGTACAGTATAGAACATGCGGGGCTAGTAGTACTCTCTCTATAGTAGGTTAAGAGTCTTTCCTCTGCCTAGGTGTCCTCTAATAGGCAAGTTGTGTATAATTTAGAGTAGTTTAATTCTTAGTTTATTAAAATTAAGAATTATAAGTTAGTTATAGTAATATAGCTTACTATTTTAGTTTTTATAGTTAGCTAGTGTTACCTTCTTTAACTAACTAGCGCTGTTTTAGAGCAGGTCTAAGGTTTCTTAGATAAATTTATTATTTAAATACTTATTAGTAATAATTTAATTAATTATCTAATCTATTTTATTTAAGTTAAGGTCTAAAAATAGCTTAAGTTAAAGTAGAGTTTAGTGTTAAGCCTTTTACACTTTTTTTTAAGCAAGGACGTCTTAGAATTGCCTTATAAAAGCATCTAGCTTCCCTCTATCTTAACTAGAATAATAAGTAATCTTAAAATTAAAATAAGATAAGTATTTAAACTAATAAGCTTATTAGTAGCTAAGTTGTTTTATAGTTATAAAGTACTACAAGTTCTTATAGTTAAATAAAACCTATATTAGATGCGCTGCACTTTTTAGTTTAGGTTACTATTGTTTAAAGCAGCATACTATAGCAAGTAATTTTTTATTATAGATCTTATAATTACCTTTTATAAGACTTATTCTTTTTAAGAAGTATGTAATAGGCCTAATAGTTTTATCTAGCTTAGTCTAGAAGAGAACTCTTGCTACTATGTAGTCTAAGGCATTAGCTTCTATAAGTATTAGTAGTTTAAAGTTAAAGTAGTAGAGTATTAAAGCTTTAGTAAAGGCTTTTTTTAGCTAGTTAAAAGACTGTTAGTAATTTAAGTTAAAGTTAAATTAAACTTTTTTTTTAGTAAGTGTAATTATAGTGCTTACTAGCTATAAAAAGTTGTTAATAAATTATTAGTAAAAGTTAGTAAATTTTATAAAAGCTTAAACATTTTTTATATTCTTTAAATATTACTAATTTAGCATAGTCTAAACTTTAATAGGGTCTATTTAGATGCTATCTGTAAAAATTATATATTCTAAATATGTAACCTTTAATTAGTAGAACTTACATTTATCTATATTAAGTTATAGACCTACTTCTTCTATAGCCTTTAGCACTAGGCGTACATGCTGTTTGTGCTCTAAAAGGCTATTACTGTAAATTAGAATATTATTAATATACGCAGTGCAGAACATGTCTAGGTAGAGTTAGAGCAAGTTATTTATAAAATGTTAAAAAGTACTAAGTGTGTTAGCTAAGCTAAAGGGCATTACTAGGTACTTAAATAGTCTATATTAGGTCTAAAATGCTATTAGCTACTTATTACCTTTTACTATCTTTAGCTTATTAAAGGTAGTAATAATATCTAACTTTATAAAATACTTTACTTTACTTAGTTAGCTTAAAGTTTTCTATATAAAAAAAATTAAGTATTAGTTTTTAATAGTAATAGTATTTAGTCTTTAGTAGTTAATATAGAATTAAAGCCTACTTTTAAGTTTCTTTATAAATAGTATAAGTAACACTACTAGTAAAAAGCTAGCTTAAATAAACCCTTTTTCTAGGTTTTTATTAAGGTATTTTTAGAGCACTTTTAATTTATTTAGTAACATTTTATATAGTAGCCTATAACTAGGTTGTTTGCTAGGCTTAAGAGTTATTTAGTAATTATATAGATATTATATTAAAAGCTTATTAAACTTATTTTAAAAAAAGATATATAATAGGTTATAGTAGTTTTAAGAGACTATTATTTTTAAGTTAGTGTGTTTTTAAAAAGCTAAAGCTTAGTCTATATTAAAAAAATTATAACTGCGTAGATTTTATAATCTAGTTATTAAGCTAGAGTTATAAATAAGGCAGGTTCTATGTAGTAGATGTCTATTTACTATTTAAGTTCTAGTTTATGTTTAAATTAGGTAAGTAAAGGTTCTTTAAAGGCTTTTTTTTTTAAGTTTAAATAGTTGTTAAATTATTTTATATAGCCTATTTTAGTAAAAGGCTTAGCTTATTAGCCTTACTTAAGTAGTTTTTTTTTAGGTTATTAAAAAGTAAGTCTAGAAACCTTTTATATTAAGTGCTATTTAAGTATTATTTAGATGTAAGTGTAAGCATATATTTTAGCATTAGAAAAAGTTAAAGTTTAAAACTTACTTTTAGTAATTAAAGGTAACCTTATGCTAATATAGCTATAGTTATCCTAGAATTAGGTTATAATGTCTTATGTTTATTATATAGAGCTTAATTTACTCCTTATAGTGTTAGTAAGTAATTATAATAGTTATAGTATAAAAAATAGAACTTTTTTTAAGTTATTTTTTATTAAATCTAGTTAAGTAAATTATTTAGGTAAGTAGTGTTAATTAAAGATTTAGTTTACACACTAGTTTTTTATTAATGTAACTTATACTATTTACTTCTAAGTTAATAAGAGCTTATATTAAGGCTAATATAGTTTTTTATTATAAATATATAAAAATATTAACTTAGTACTTTTAGTTATTAGTAGGGGACTTAGCTTATAAGTTAGTAGAAATCTAGTGTTAAATTAGTTCTAAAGGGTAACTTAGCCCTAGAACAAGCCTTTTTACAGGCTTCTACTGCTATAGCTGCGGCTATGTTAAGAGTAGTAAGAAAGATTAAGGCTTAAATATAAGTTAAAGCTTTTATAAAAATAAAATTAAAATAGTAAGAATTTTTAATAAGTGCTAGTAGCACTACTTATGTAGACTTAAAAAAAGAGAATAAAGTAGTTTTAAAAAATATAACTATACTTACTATACTTAAAGTATTAACTTTTTTTTTTATAATTTTTACACTTTTTAGAACTAACTAAAGCATAATTTAAATTAATTTTTATTATATTAAAGTTCTTATTTATAACTGCGCTAGTTTAGAGGCGTATTAAGGCTTATATAGAGAGGAACTTTATGTTATTATTATAGGTAGTAATTAGGTTTGCATACATATTAAGGTTGTTTAGAAGGGGTTCTTCTACTATAGCGCGTTATAGTTTAGTTAAGAAGGAGTTATATAAAGCTATAATTAGACCTATTTTATTTAGGCCTATATTAAATATAAGTTAGTAGAACTTAGTAAAGTGTAAAGTAAAGCTTTTTTTTTTATTATTATAAAGTGTTTAAGTAACTTAAAGCTGTTAACTTTTTATTTAAGTTTTTATAAGTTACTTATAAGAACACTATAAATTAATTTAAGTTAATAATATTTTTATTTATTAGTAAGTTAATTAAAGCTGTTATATTATAGTTAAGTTAAAAGTAAGCATATAGTAACTAAAAGTGTTTAAAAAGAAATTAGTCTATGTTTTCTTTAAGTTTATATTAGAGCTTATATAAGAAGAAAGGTAGGTCTTTTTATTTTTTATTAAATAGTAAAAGATTAAAGAGTTAGTTAGATTTTATTACTAAGTTAAAAAAGTTATAAGTTATAAGTAGTGTTAGGTAAAAAAAAGTTAAGCTATCTCTAGACTTTTAAGTAAGCTTTAAGGCTAGTAAGTTCTTAGTTCTTACTACTATAATAAAAGTTAAGGCAGAAATAGACTACTTAATAATATAAAGCTATTTTTTAAAGTTTTTTTAAAAAGCTTTAAAGCTTATAATATAGTAGCTTTTTTATAAAGTAAGCGCTTTTTAAAAGGCTTTTTAGCTTACTTTAATAGCTTAAAGTTATGTAAGTACTAAGCTTATTAAGTTAGATTTAGAGGCTATTCTTAGCTAAAGTTTTAACACAACATAATGTTATAATTATGTATAAGTAAAGTTATAAAGCTTTACAAAGGTCTAGTTTAATTACTACATAAGGTATTATAGTAAGTATAAGATGTTATGTAAAAAATAAAAAAGTTTAAAAAGAAATTAGTAATTAAATACTTAGCTTAAAAGTCTAAGTGCTTTAAGTATAAATTAAGCCTGTTTTAAGTTTAGTTAGTGTTAAAGCAGTTTATGCTTAAGTTTATGTTTATGTTGTGTTGTGTTTGTGTCAGACGTGCACTAATAATACTCTAGTACGCGTCCAATACGGTTATGTCTGGGATCTGGGGAGGATACTGTGACACTATAGATAATTTTACATGTTATTAGTAATTAGCTATTAATTAGCCTAGAAAACTCTAGAAGTTTTAATTAGCTAAGAAGTTTTAGAAGTTTTGTCTAATCTAAAATAGTATTAGCGCAAAATCATCTGTAGAGCGGTTGACTTGTAAGATAACTAGGAAGCACCTTTAGCAGTGTGCTGCTGGCCCAACCAACGGTCATAACAGTAGCAGAGGATCTTGTCAAGCAGCTCCGTCACAATACTCCTCTCTTATTAGCGCAGTCCCTGCAAATATTTAAGTCTCATGAATCACGAACGCTGCGCACTGTTTATTACTGTGGTCTTAGACTAGGTAATCCTCGCATGGTTTATGAACCTCAAGGAAGTTTTAAGTTAAATCAGGTTCATATGTCAAATACTCTAGCTTCTCTGTGCAGATATATCAATTCAGAAGGGGGTCAAAGATACGCATTCATGGGATTCGCCAATCCATTGTACATGTTGTACACGAAATTCTATACTCTCCAGTTCTATGTTCTTCTTCCACGTCCCTGTCACCACCCTTTACGTGAAGAGGAAACTCAATTACTCAAGACCCATGATTATGCTTACAAAAACCCTAAAGCTCCGGTATGAATGCGAAGTATTCTACATGCAAAAAAAGAGGCATTCGTGGGAATCATAACGCGTCCATGACAAGCTGATTAGCCTTGAACTAAATATAATATGCAAACATCCGAATGTTAGAATGATGCCCAGAAACTGATAGAAAAATGAACTAGCCCAGACTCTCTTAGACATCTGGTCTTATTGACCTCATGGGTCAAACTAGATCAAGGAGGTGATGATGATCGGATGTAGTGACAGAATTCAAGGACGGAAACAATTCACTGTCGCCACAACAGAATATCCAAATATTCACACCTACTATCTATGTGAAGCTCGCGATTACGCCAAGGGCCACCTACTCCTCAAGCCCTCCATCCATCGCCCATACAAAACATCTGCTAATAGGCCGTGAGACTCCATCCCGCGTTCCACGTGACCCGGCAGTTTCTTCTCATCCAAGCCTGCAAACACATCAACGCCAAAGACATTATCACCTCCAATCATAGCGCTTTGACGGCGACGGTGGGACTTCAGATGTGGATTGTTTTGGGCTAGAAGTAGTCGTGGACCCTTTTGCGGAGACGAGGAATTGCCGTTGGGAGTAGACAGTGGGGCGAGTACGGAAGTCGGTGGCAGGGTTGGATTAATCTCGAATGACGAGTCCATCGAGGGTGTAGAGTGGTTCGTCGTGTTGGACCGGATACGCGTAGTGCTAGTGCCGTGCACAGTGGAACCGCTGAGGCTGGTGTCGCTCACCTTTGTGTTGTGCTTGATAGGAGTTGAAATAGGACAGGCGCTAATGCCGAGGGCAGAAGCGAGTCTTGAATCACCTTGTAGCCTGTCGATCATTGCCTTCAAGAGGAGATATTCGCCTTGTGGATCAACCTGATCAAGCTGCGACCAGGCATGTGCAACTCGTGCCATAGCTTCACGCTGATGCTCAGAGCCCGACTGGGCATGAGCTTCTTGGAATACAGAGTCAAGAACCTTGCTATATGCTCGCCTTCCGTAAAGGGCATCCCTCGTGACCGGCGTCAGAGGGTAATGTGCAGGAGATTCATTCTCATTGTTAATATCTAGAGGGTGAGCGGAGTTCGGCGGCGATGGGCGGAAAGTCTGAGCTTGGGGATTCGGAACGAAGGCGCTATTAGGAGGATTAGACGCAAGAGCGCTTCGATGCTCAACAGACGAAACGCGTTTAAATTGTCGTACAGTGGATGGGGAGTTGCCAAATGAGAGATCGACTCCAAGCGGTTGCTTCGGCGCCTGAGGTTGGTTATTGACTCGACGAGCAGTTGGTGTCGAACCTGAAGATACACGAATGGCTGTAGTAGCAGAGGACTTGCGAGAGAGTGACTGGCGACAAGATTCTGGGACTGGAGAGTTGGACACAGTCCCGAGGGGTGCTGCGCTGAGATCCATGCGCTGCATCATGTTTGCACAAGCGGTAGCTTCGCTGGATGGAATGCGCGCCATCTTACGGCGTTTAGCAGAGTGGCGGGCAGGAGCGACGGTGGCTTGTTTAATTGTGTCAAAGATCCACTCGTCTTGCTCAAATCGTGGAGAGACATCAACCATTGTCTCCTCGTAATACTTGGGGTGGGAGGTACGTTCTTCCTGTGCATCATACAGTTGTTTTCGCTCGATCAACTCGCGCAAAGCTTCGACTTTCCCAGCTCGTTGGATGAACCGATGCCGGAGCAGCTCCTTTGCTGACGCTCGCCGGTCAGGGTCTTTGATCAAGCACTGACATATAAATTCTTTGAAGTCTTTGCTCCACCGGGTGCCCTCCAGGCGCGGAGCAGGGGTCTTTGGAATCGCAAAAAGCACCTTCATGGGATGCAGACCGGCATGCGGTGGTTCGCCGTTGGCCATCTCGAGGGCGGTAATTCCAAGAGACCAAATGTCGGCTTTATAGTCATAACCGGCCTCTTGAATGACTTCTGGCGCCATCCAGAACGGGGTTCCAACGAAGGTTAAGCGTTGTGAGTTGATGTTGGTGAGCTGAGCTGCGACGCCGAAGTCGGCAATCTTGACCTTGCCCGATTGGGAGAGAAGAATGTTCGCGGCTTTGATGTCTCGGTGGATCTTCCCCGATGTGTGCAGATAGTCAAGGCCGAGAAGGAGCTCTCGGCACACAATAGCAATATGGGCTTCCCCAAATGGTCCAGGTTTGATCTGCCAATGTCAACTCCACACCAGCACAGAGGTTTGGGACATCCGGCCCACCAAGTCTAGACAGGATCCCCCCCCCAAGTACTCCATGACGATCCATAGCTTGACACCCTTCACAAAACTTGTCTTGTAGTGTGCGACATGAGGACTGAGACAGGTGCTCAGCAGGGATATCTCGCTCTGTATCTCGTGTATTTCATCGGTGCTCTGCTCGAGGTCAATCTAGGATAGTGTCAGTATGTAGGTGTGTGCGGAGGAATGCGTTGGGAATACAAGCGTACATGCTTGATGGCGACGAGCTCTCCCGTCGTCTTCTCAATGGCCTTGTATACGGTGCCAAAGCTACCACCTGTCACATCCGTTAGACACGGAGGCTCAGGTGAGTGGTAAGTGAGACGTACTGCCCAACTCCTCCAACACTTGGTAGTTCTCAGCCATGACAGCCTATGTTGTTGAGATGAGGCTATTTAGGAAAAACACAAGCGTCCAGAATGGCTACGGGATGATGGAAGCCAGATCGACAGAAGAGATGCAGCCGCTTTGGAGCATCAATGCAAATAGAAATGATAAAAGTAGGGGGGTTGGGTGTGGGCGTGGGAGCTGGTTTGTTACTCTGCCTCAAATGAGGTTTGTCGAATCGAGCTCGCTTTCGTTTCCCATGGCAACGGGCGGCCGGTGACAATGGATCAACAAGCGCACACACTCACATAAACGACTCGTGTGAGAAAGTTGTGATAGAGTTGTGGTGAGCGTGAATGTCATTACTAAAGTTCACGGGAATTCTGTTCTGCAATCGAGATGGCCGCCGTGTTGTTTCGCAGCTGCGGTTTGAGATATCGACAGGAAGCGAGGCCATATCAGAGGCTGTACCTGCAGCAGGGCCTCCCCCAAACGCATCACGGGTGAACCACAGCCACAGATTCATCATGCATACATCGCGCTACCCGCAGTGGGTTGGGCTTTGAAAGAGATCCAGCATCGGCGCCAATCTGTGAGTTAACGTGGGAATGGCATTTAGGTGCGGCACTACCCAGTTGGGCCGTCGCGGTGCGAAAGTTGGGGAAAAGCTGCTGCTTATTGATGCAAGCGGAGCATTGGCCAATCACACACGGCATCACCACCACCAACCACCCTTTCCATCCATTCCAGGCGGCACAGGAGACAGAATCCACGGGAACCTGATAGAGAAGGGCAATTTTGTCTACATGTTTCACCATGGCTGCGGTCCCTCTCCGTTTCCTGAGCCCAAGCCGCACACACCTGTGTGTTCGTCTGCATTCCGAATGCGGAAGCTAGCTGAACTTTTCACCAGAAAGCGCGTTTCTTTTCTCAACACCACCTGTCTGCCCGTCGATTAAAAAACAGATCCTGCCCGCATTATGAAGTCCATGCCCTGCCGCTGCAAGTGTTTGCCGCCGGCAATCAATCCGCGGGCGTTGGCGACACAACGCTGGCTCAAGAGGCCATGGCGCTCTGCGGTAGCTCGCATATCCTCTCACCGCCTGTCACCGCACTTTCACATCATGCACCACAGCGACGCCAAGAATATGCATCCGGTTCTATCCTAGGCTCGTCGTCGCAGGCTGAGTCTATTCCGGCCGATTCCTGTCGAATCCTGCAGGGAATGCAAATTTGTTTTGCAGCCTGTGTGCTCCGTGCTGACTCGGACCACCACGCGTGAACAAACACAAAAACTGCGTGACCCGCTGCCGTGTGGACACCCCGAATTCTCGCCTTCTCTACCCCTCCCGCGCCGCCATCGAGCAATGCATTCTTCACCTTCAATGACTGTGTTATGGGTTCCTGCGTCGCCGCCTCAGCTCTGTTGAAAGCGTGGCTGTCGTGGCTGCGGAGTGGTTTTCTGTGGAGGCTGCTTGGACTGCCCGCCGCTTTATTGGCCCTGCACCTGGAGATTTACGGCAGCTCACCCGCCGCGACTTCGCTTATCCTCCACCGACTTTCTCGCCGCTTGCGCTTCCCAGCCTTCTGCGTCGTCAACAAAAAGAAAGGCCATGATATGAACACCATCTTCTTTGTTGGAGGATCAGATGTCATGGACACTCCTCAGTCACTCTTGCCCTCCATGTTGAACCCGAGGTCCAAGGGCGTTGCCCGTAAGCGATCCATGACCCTGAACGACAAGGACCATATGCTGCCGTTGCCACCATCAGGGGGATCCCCAAACAATCTTGGCCCGCCGTCCAAACATCTTCCTGGTCCTTTACCATCTTCATCCAACTCTCCTTCGTCCACCAGCACGCTCTCTCATTCTTCCCCCACCCCTTTGATGCCTTCTCACGCTCGCTCTATGTCGCATGCCGACGTCGTCAAACAGGGCAAGCGCCTGTCCTTGCACTTTCCCATTCAGCCAGCTGCCGGCAGCCCTTCACCAGCCTTTTCTCCTCGTTCACGCCCGCAGTCCTGGGTATCCACTCCCATCATTTCTACCCCCGTTTTCTCCCCTGGCGTCATCCCCTCGCCAACCGAGGGCAATTTCCTCGCCGTCCTCGCCGCTCAGGAACGCCGCGTCCTAGAGCTCAAAGAAGAGCTTGCCAAAGCCGAGAGCGATCTCAAGAGCCTCAAGTCCCACTGGGCGTCGCACGAGTCTGTCAAGCAACGCAACGAGCTTAAGAATGTCACTCAGCTGCAGCCCCTCAATACCACCATCACCAAGTACCCACTAGACAAAGATGACGATGACGGGTCCACGCTGTGGCTTCAGAAGGAAATGGAGCGCAGGAAGAGCCTACTCAGTGGCACGAAGACGTCGTCGCGGAAGGTATTCAGTGGCTCACGACACATGCGGACCTTGTCTTTGCTCTCTCCTGAGCAAAACTTTTCTCCATCCTTCCCCCAACCACTCGACATCGACGACCCCAAGGACGAGGCAAACAAGCGACCGCAAACCCTCGCTCGCAATTCGATTTCCCCTGGTAATGCCAATCACATCACCGATACCATCAACGATGACCGTTATGATTTGGGTGGTCTTTCGGCCATCCAACGCGATGCACTCCTTCGCACCGGGAAGCAAATGGCGACTGATTTCAAGGACGGACTACTGACGTTCATTGAAGACATTCGTCAAGCTACTGTTGGGGATGAGGCGATCATTGGTGTCGATGGTTCAGGGTCTCTTGGTGTCAGGAGTCCTTCCATCAAAAACAATCGGAAGACCTCCGAGGCTCGGCCAGCTTTGAACAGAGCCTCAAGCTTACAGAATACCCCTGCAACAAATACGGATGACATCGCGGACGACTTTTGGAAAGCAAACGGCTTGAGTGAGCCGAAAGCCACACCCCCGAATAAGAAAACGCATGCCAAAAGTACTCGAACGCCTCAAAAACCTATGCCAGAAGTAGCCAAAGACTTCGAGAGCTGGGATAGCTGGGATACACCGAACGAAAAATATGCCGCACAGCCAGAACCCAGCAGTAGCTCCTCTGATGAATCCGATGCACCATCGTCATCGGTGTCAGGTAACTCAGGTCGAAGCAGTGCAAGAACTAGCACCAGGTACCACTCAAAGCGTCATGACTCTAAGGCATCATCGCTTACCGTGTCCAGCTCTGTCGGTACCTTTGACGAAACCTCTATGGGTGATCCTAAGCGCAAGTCTATCCCATGGCCGGACCTAGTCAAGCTTTCTCCGACGAATCTGAAGCGGACCGCCTCACATTTGATGAAAGAGTGGGAGAAGAATCTTACCCCTCCCCCCTCATCTCGCGACTCTGGCCATGTTAGTGGTGATTACATAGGTCGATCGGGGTCACCTGCTGGACTACCTTGAATGATGTATGACTTTATGTCACTTGATGATACCATGATCTAAGGCACAATGTCTAGACAAATGTTTATTATTAATTTCTTGAGGAGGATTTCGAATGGTGGCTTGATGGAAGATCAATTGTCTACAGCACAAGGCTCAGGCATGAGACCCTTGTTAAAGTTGGAGCGTTGTTATTGGTTGTCTTAGTCCGAGTTTCCGTGTCCCTCCTTAGCGTTGATGCTGCATAATGAGAAGACATGTATTAAAACAAGTGTAACATTCTCTACAAGCAAGCTGCCACTTCAGGCAGGCTGCCCACCCTAAGTAACGTTCTACACCTAGCAAACTTTAAACTACTATGCCTCTACTGTAAAGATGGGATGTAGGTAGCACGGATAGCACTGAGAGCAAGGTCTTGGAGAAATAGCAGTGTATTGTAAGAGACGAATCACTGTCAAGCTTCGTGTGACGGCCACTGGTTGGGCCAGAGGAACACGCGGGTCTCCAACCCCACGGAGGAAGGACGGACCGACGCTAGTGAGGGCACGGCCTACAATGGTCACATCACGTGACGCCCCAAACAAGTATAGAGTATATGCAGGGACAGGGATAATATCAATCGCAAGGGTTAGCAAGCAATTGCAAGACTTAGCAATAACGTACTTCACAGGCAAGTTGCTTACACACCTAAGTTACTTACTTTTGCTAAGACTCTACTAAACTACTTTTTGTAACGGCTGTCAGATATGCGCACCTACTGTCAAGACAGGAGGAACGCTTGACGAAAGCTGCTACATAGTACGAGCAATAAGCTCGAACAGTATGTTGC